>NC_056731.1:1028158276-1028298276 GCF_019279795.1 Protopterus annectens | reverse complement strand
TTATAATCTATTCTGGACTGAGCTGTTCTGCTTCAACTGTTGTGCTTTTGTAATAACTCTGGATAGTTTGCTCTAAGTCTCATAGTGATGGGGAGATTATAATATGACCCTGAGATCTAGCAAAGGCTATCGTATACGCTGCTATATTACTTACAGGGAACTGTAAAGATGTTACTTTCCACAGATAAAGAGATATTTAAGCCAACCAAGGACTCAGCATCTCTCTAGTCTGCAAAAGAGAATCATCTAGTACCCTACAAATGTCCATCTGCCTTGCTACCGGACTATCAGTGTCATTTTAGGCAGAATGTGGTGAAATAAATCGATGTTAATAAGGAATACAGCACAACACAGTGTGGTTTATTGTCTAATAAGAACATGTCCTGGCATATAATAAGCATTGAGCACGCAAACCACAGGGACATATCCTCATCATATAATAAACTAAACTTTGGAGTCTCTTATTCCCCTTATAATAGGGAATTCTTCCCCAAAATAGAGCTAAATAAAAAGAACTGAAAGTGTAAGCAGAAAAAGAAACAAGTTGTTATGTGAATAAAGAGAAAGAACTAGTCCTTATGATGAGACCAAGACACGCGCATACACACACACACACACACACACACACACACACACACACACACACACACACACACGCACACACGCAAGCACACACAAATGCGCACACACACACATACACACACACACACACACACACACACACACACACACACACACACACACACACACACGCATGCACACATGCACCCACACACACACACACACACACACACACACACACACACACACACACACACACACACACACACACACACACACACACACACACACACACACACACACACACACACATTTTTGTTTATAAGTGAGATAGTAACAACACTGTTGAAGGTCTGTAAACATTTTATGATATAGTCATTTTTTATGCTAAACAGCCATCAGAAAAAGGAAGTTTCCTAGTTAGAATGAGGTCCATTTTTATTATTGGATTTGTATATCCTTTATGTATCACCCAACACTGCTACATGGAATATTTGGAATAAATGATGGAGCATCAAGTAGTTATTTATTTCTTTATATGTGCATGTGTGTTTGTGTGTATGCATGTACATTTCTTCAATATTAAGTCTGAAAAGGGACTTTCACAAGAGATGCATTAAACAATGAAACTAAAAGGATGATTAGGTAGGTCACGTGGAGCCTAAGGCACATGCAGTCATACCTCTCAACTGTGCATATTTTTGCAGAATGTCAAGATATTTGCCTCATATTTTTTGGTCTGTTCTTCATAACATTTTAGGTTTTGGGCAATTCATTGAAGACTGAAATCACTAAATAATGACATACTTTTCAGTTTCAGATTTCATAACCTTCAGAAAATGCACAATAACACAAAAGAGCAATATTTAAAATCTGTTTCTATTTTTGGGCCTTTGTCCCTCCATTATTTCAGGCTCTGTTTATATTTCTTGCACTAATATGTCAAGAGATATGCATGCACTCCCCATCCCCATGCAGAATATTTATTCAATGTGCATCTGCACAAAACATCACATTCATGTCAAACATAATGCACTTGGTTGTCCCGCTAGATACTGATCAGCAAAGATTGTCCAAGCTATAGTCAAGCCAATTTTTCTTCTGCGTTGGCAGAATTTTTTTCATACTCCCAGATGCACTGCATATGGATGTCAGAGCAATTATCCAGTAGGTCATTCATTTACTTATCTACATCTGTTTACTGGATAGAATTTACTGATTATATGTCTATTACTCATGGGGACACCTGTTGTTGTATTTATACTGAACAGAAGAAATTTAACTTAAGCAACAGGAGAAATTCCTTTACTTTACTTCCTGTTTACTGGGAAATATGCTCTGGGCTTCTGCACTACTAAAACTACAATTTTTAGTGCTCATTTGGGCACTTTAATAAACTTGTAAGAATGGACTCGGTTATGTTTTTTTTTTCCCTCTGTATGTTGCACTATAGTCTGATGTTATACTTGTAACTTTCTCTTTCAAAATCTCTAAAGCTCCTGTGGTCAGTAATACCAGATTCAGGGATTGCAAACATACTTATGCAATGAGATATGCAAATTTGTGCTTACTTAGTTCTGCTAATTTCTTCTGGAAGGTCACAAAAGATGTTAATAGTGGTCATTCTGTTCATTCGACTTATTTGGATCTGACCAAAACATTTCAATGTATACGCCGTGCTGGCATTATAAACCAGTTAAGTGTATTATAAGTAGATCCATACATGGTAATATGGATAACCAATCTATAGATGATAATGTGGTAAGCCAATCAGCTGAAATATAGAACCCACATTTAAGTAAAGGTGGCAGGCATCTCCTCAGAAAAGATGAATATAACTAGTGCTATACTCAGGGCACAAAAATGGAAGCTTTACGATTTGGTACCTGATTCTCAAACATTCTGACTGGTTTCAGGAACTTTGGTTAATTGAATTTGGAGATTACTGCAAACTGTATTATTGTCAAACTCCCTCTGACACCCATTCATTATAGAGGGAACCAACCGTTGTAAACTAATGTACAGAAAAGGGATAAAATTAAATACAATAAAAGTATAATATTGTCACATTTGGTAAGGAATTCCTTCGCTCAGTGCCCAATATAACCAATGCCTCCACTCCAAAATGACAATGTTGTCAGTGATCTTCTCTCCTGGGTCAATAATTATCTCTCCTTTGACCTGCATGTAGGAGCATTAGTTAGAAATGTATTCCATTTAGCACTTCTAGCAACTAAAGGCATATTTAACAGTTCAAATAAATGTTATCAGCCCTTCTTATGCAACCCTAAATAGACTGAGCATCAAATACACCCCCCACCAGTTCTGATGCACCTTTCTAGACATATTACACAACTGGAAATGTCATATAGATTTCTAACCAAGAAGATTGTTCACGTAATCTCCTACTACCAGAAAGGCTTTCAGTGCTATTCCTTGTAGCATTCTATGTTTTGAGTTCCATGCCAATAGAGACCCCAGACTCATTGCTTTCTTGATTCTTTGCAAGTCAGACATATATTTTTATTTATGTATCAATTGTTGACTGGGTTAGCCTCCATAGGCTAGTAGCCTCTTTTCTGCAGATAACCAATGTGATATTTCTTCTATTGAGGAGACTTGGCCAGGTCTCTGGGGAACATTCCTTACATTTTTCAAAAGCTGCCGTGTGATCTTTTACATCCTGCTGAACTACCACACAAACTCAAGCAGATGGGACCTTGGTTTAAGTAATATACTCTAATGGAGCTCAGGAAATTTGCACTGGAACTTCCATTGGGCAGAGCTTAAAGTTTTTGTCAGAATCAAATTTTGTCCTCACATTTCAAACAAATTTTCATATCTCTAGAACCATAAGGATTATGAAAGAAGTATAAATGGCAAACTCTTCAGCACAAATTATTTTTATAGTGGAAGTGTTCTGTTGGCTCTAGGTCTTAAAGTGAAATTTATAATTCACAGTAAACACAGTAATGTCAGTAATTATTGCATTTGTAATATTTTGTAAATAATTTTCAATATCTCAGCAACTATTCCAGTTACACACATACTGTCAGCAGCATTTTATTTATCTAGTTGAGAGCTTTCATGTGAGGCTAAGGAGTTATGTCTGTGTTACTTGGTTGTTGAAATATTTAGAAAAATGTGAAACTTATATCTATATAAATTAATATCATAAAATTAACAATAATAACTATTTACCTGCACTAGACAGAGCTCAAATATTAATGCAGTTGAGTTTGCTATTGTGTAAGCTTTAAGATGAACATTTCTAAATCCTTGAATATAGCATGGTTTTAGAATTACTGATGCAAATATGAACAAACAATAGGCTTCAGTAGGAGTTAGCTGCAGATGTACCTGGAGGCATTACTTGGATATAATGAGTTAATGTCTCTGCTTCACTAACAGTAGAACAAGGAACATAAATCCTGTCACGCACATGAATAAAATGTGCTGGGGAGAACATTTATTACCCAACACATACTTTACATCTGAAACAAAACTTCTCTGTAAGTTAAACAAACTGCCTGTTATTACCATCTAATTAAATGAATGATTGGATGGATACCCATTAATTTGTTCTAGGACTGATTGGTTTGCTGTTCCTGAGAAGGGGGATGCAGCATGACAGGTATTAGCAAAGTGCAAATTTTCTTGGGACTCAACTGCTTTATATTTCTTATGATCCTATGAGACATATGGGGTTGGCACCATTCTTATGGGGTTGGCATAATGGTTAAGGTGTTTACCTCACAAATTTAAGGTACGGGGTTTGATTATTGGATTAGGAGGTTGGTGTAATGGTTATGATGCTTATCTCATAAGCACAACGTAAATGGTTTTACTCTCATGAAAAGAAAATTGGCTAGGCTTAAAATGGCTCACAAGGGCAGTTAACTTACAATTTGCCTATGAGCTATGAGCTTCCTATCAGGCTGGATTCATGAATGGCTACACTAAGGGTAGCAATCATGTATACAATGTGACACACATGGTATCTTGCTATTTGATATTCATTAAATTGTTTTACACTAAGTGTAGAGCCTCAAGGTAATGTTAAGTAGCAGAAATGCTAATGAAAGCATACGTAGCTAAATTACATACAAATTAACTAATCCAACATGGTGGAGCTATTAAGTAACCTATAAAACAATCATGTACACTTAGCGAAGCCATCTGCCCTGAAATCCCAAACTTTGGATTATAGCCACGATTACACTTAGAGAAAAAAATGTTGAGTGCTATTGTTGCCATCAGTAACCTGTATGTTCAACAGGCTTTAAATCCAAGTGCTGCTGCCTTTGCCAGACCTCTGCCTATTAGAAGAAGGATGTTTATACCTTGTTTGACATATTATGGACTATAAGACACAGAAGTTGCAGAGCAATGCTGGGTGGACAGGTAAAAACTAGAGGAAATATGCAACCTCTGCCGCCTTCACTTAAGGCCAAAGGTAAGTGTGCAACCTGTTTGAAAAATTATAATGAAATAACTGCCTAGTCCAATATGCAAGTAGTTATTTATATGTCCCTAAGATGAGACATTTCTCATGTATATAGTAATGTCAGTAATATTGTATGACTGATTTCTGCAATATACAGATAGGAACATCATCCAATAATATGCATCAAGAATTTCACTTTCCCACACATATAGGCACTGTAAGTAAATGGAAAATGTGCAATGAGCAGGGCACAGTCATCATTGTTGGCAGAGGGTGTTGGTGGTGGTGGGATACATGATGGCAAGCCTAAAACCAAAGTGAGTGAGAATTATTGAATTGTATTCCAAACTTGGAAGTTCAGCTGTATACACACTGCTGTTGTCCTCCATGTCAGAACCAACATCAATGATTCTGTGTGAACCCTGTGCTGAGGTGTCAGTGATCTCTAAAAGTGGACAGAAACTCCTCAGTTTCAACCATTGATGGATTGTTAGCAGGACCCTCACCCCCAGAGCCATATTTTCCTGGTCAATTTCACATGCCTTGCATATCATGTCACTGACCCTATGTCAGATTTTCTGACTGTATGGCAATTGCCTACTACACCATTTACATAGCTGACTTTCTGCTTTCTGATACGGTCACAGGAGTACCTGTCACATCTGCCTCTTTCTAACAGAAAGAGTTGTGTCAATGTAATACCTGGATGATAACGTCATTCTCTGCGTCATTGTATGGTGTTTTACAATGTGCAGATGTCTTGGGTGCAATAGCCCTGTATGAGTTGAAACATAAAAGAAACATAAAATAAACAATTAAGATCCAAGTGATTATTAACTAAACAAATATGTATGTATGAATATATGCATCCACCATGTACAAAATAATTTTAAAATTAAAGGTCCATGTTAGTACACACAAGTTAATAGAGAAACAACCCCTCCCAAAAATATAAATATTAAGAAAACAAAATAAAAAGTAAGTTATGTAAGAAGGACAACAGATGAGTAACTAATAACTACACTGCAGCATCAACAAAAGTAAAGTACACTTTTACATTACACATAGTTAATAATGTTGCTGGCAGTCTCTTATATATCACAGGTTTAACATATTTTATGGACTACAAATATCATACCCCTGACCTTAATAAGTGATACAATACTCTTTTGCAATAACTGATAAGATGAATATGGAAAATTGTAATGTCATGTTACATTCTCTATAAACGTTTGTAATGAAAAAAATAACTGATGTACATTCTTATGCTACCAGCAAGGAACAAACAATGTGGACAGTAAAGCAATGGGTATATTGTGAAATGCAATACATAACTAAGCATTTTGTAAAACAAAAAACACATTTTTGCATCAAATCAGTTGTGAAACTAGAAACAGGTTTTGCAAGCAACTAGCAGCATGGAGATTAATGGACCAAACAGTTTCCAGTACCATGATACAATTTCTTTGCCTACATGGATATATTGATATGTTGCATATTCAGCCTTTTGAGCACAGTGAATATGGAAATAATGTGTGAACTCATTAGCATTCATGAATTTTAAAAACTGCACTAAGAAAAGGGAGTGTAAACAAGGTGTAAGAACCTATATGTCTGCATGCACACATGCCCTGCCTCTGCAAGGAAGAACGCTGATAAACGTTACTTGCTAATGGCTTGCAAATCGAAAAAGATTGCTCTGACTGCAGGAACAACCACTATTTTCCAGTCTGTCATCTTTGATGTACACCTATAAAGGATGTGTTATGGTAAAGAGACTTAAAACTACATTGTGGGATTACATTGGTTTAGGACAACAATATTCCTAACATTTTTAAGAATTGTTTATGATCACACTTTATGCCTCTGAGTAACATTTCCTCTGCAATTTAAAGGATATCCTTTACTCATTGAAACACATATCGATAGCAATCATAAAAAAGGAAATGCTGCTCATAAAATAAAGAGAAGAAAACAGCTGCAATATTGCAAATATTTGTTTTATAGTCTGTGCGGAAATATCAGTTTAATTGTTGCCAAGATCAAATTGTTCCACACATTTATGGGCAAAATACAAAGAACTACTTTCAGAACTTGTTTCTGTTGAGGTTTAATTTGAACTGACAAAAATCTCACATTGTCTTAATACATAATCTATTTTTTCTTTGGGTTCAGGCACCTAGGAAGCGAGACATGTCCCTGTGATACATTTGACTGCGGACACATGGCTGAAGTGACAGTTAGCTGCAGAGAAATATGGCTGTTTGCAAATTCCCTGTGGAAAAGAGAAGACTGTGCTGCCATGCCCACAACTTCAATAACCAAATGCACAGGGGGAAAACAATGTCCATGGTCCACAAGGGAACATGAGACAGCAGGCAATATGGCAGACATCGGCAGCAGGCTGGCCAGAAGGCATGTCAATGGCAGTAAAAATGCAGTGCACAATTGGCAGTGCCTTTATAATTGGCATGTGTAGGCCACTACCCCTTTCACAGTGTCTTGGGAACATTACCTAAAACGCATACTGGAGCATAAATGTAACTATAGTAACCTGCAAGATTCCCTCCATACTGTAGCACACTTCTACATGTTGTAGATACACAAATATGTACTGTACACTAAGCACAACCCTCATTACTTCTTCTGCCTTCATGCATTTGGTTATTAAAGCTGTGACCATGGCAGTGTGTGTTTCTCTTTGCCCACAGGGAATTTGCAAACAGTCATATTTCTCTGCAACTGAATGTCACTTCAGCCATGTGTTCCCAGCCAAATGTACCACAGGGAAATGCCTAGCTGCCTAGGTGCCTGAACCCTGTGAATGTATATACAATTTAATACCATGCAATACAAAAACATATCCTGTTTCCATTCACTGGTTGCACCTTCCATATTTGAAATTCCCTATTCTTCTGTTTGTATGTCCTCTTTTTGTTAAACATCCACCCCTCTCCAAAAGGTTCTTAAAATTTAAGTCTCTTTTAAAGGTACATCTAGGGGTGCTACCAAAAACATCCAATAAATCCTGATCTAAAGTTAACAAGAGTATTTTTTTCTTAATGATGTCATAAATTTCCACACTAACTTTGTTGTACGTACAGACAAAAGAAAACCGCCCATCAAACTTAATGTTATCCCTATCCACAATTTGAACCTCTGAGCTCAAACGGTTAACATTACTCATTTAAAATGGGCGAATAAATGTTCCTATTTCTCTTGTCAAGAATTTCCTTGTGCAGATTCTTCAATTAGTGCTTAGGGTAACCTCTAGCTGTAAACATTTTAAGAATAAATTCAATTTCCTGAACAAAATCTGCATCCCTCATGACCATTCTAGCTACCCTAACAAGTTGACCTTTCACCACTGCCTTCTTCTGATGAGGGGGTGGCATTAAAGTAATTAAGATGTTAATTCTATGTCCTTCATATTTTTTCAAGGATACCAGTTGTGTCCCATTCAAGGCCTGCTTGATGAGGTATAACACTAAATAAATTGCATGCATCCATAGTCACTAAATAAAATTCCCCCTTGTGTCTACTTTGTTTAGATTTAACAAAAAGTGTCAATAATCTTTGCAGATATAATCAAATACTTGCAATGCCTTTTTAAACTGTTCATCCAAAAACGTGCAATAAAATAAGTTTTAGATCTTTTTGAATCTACGATAGGTCAAAATGGAGAATTTATTTAGGGATTTATGGATCTATCGTTACTTCACTCCCCTTGTGGACAATTCCAAAGTCCCCTAAACAACCCCATCTATCCTCTCTACTCTGCCCTTAACTCACCTCTGCTTCTTGTAAAACCACAATTCAAACATCCTGCAAAACTATATAGTGAAAGTATACATCTTTCCCCAAGTCCCCCCTGAAGTAGCTCCTGAAATTCACCTATGATGTGCTGCCAAGAACTCCTCCAACATATTATCCCTGAAGGGTAAAACTGGATGGGTAACTATAAATGCAACCCAAGCATTCCACCAAATTCTGAGAAGCCTAACTTCTTACTTACCAAAGTAGTATTACCTTAAGCCTCATTACTCACTACTCTAGAGGCTGAAAATTCCCTGTCACCTGATCTCTGAATTCCAGTTTCTCTAGACCAGTGACTGCTGCTTACTTCACAGACCAACATCTGTGACCTCATCATGACCACTTGGGTGACTTCCACAGTACAGCCACCATCACCTCAGGAACAGCCACCATCACCTCCTGCACCCACTTCCTTCAGCCACAAACTGCTGCCCACTGTGCTTTCCCACCTGCAAAAGAGAGGAAAATGTAAATTAAATGCCTTAATGAGTACAAAATAAAGTAGAGGTTGTTACCATACTGTTTACCACACATCATCTAACCTCCCCTAGCAGGATACTTTGCCTTCCAAATAAGAAGTGCATAATAACCATAACTAAAATGTTGATAGATAACTGAAAAAGAAAAGAAAAACACCATCTTAGCAGTTTCAGCTCAGTGCTGCTTATACTGTAATCTTCACTAACACAACATCGTTATATTACATCTACAACCTTAGCATCTGGCAATGACCTGGTCACATCTACCAAAGGTCAAGGATACCAAACAGACCATCAGAAGTCAATGAATTAAAATTAGCCAGGACTACCAGCGGTAAATAAGGAACTTGGCAGTAATAACTAACTGGATAGGTAACACACCTACACCATTGGCTAGTACTTGCTTATCCATTTGTAGTCAGAAATTAAAGAATGTGTATGAATTTCCCATACCTATGTCTTACTAAGTATTTGCCTAAAGACATTCTAAACAGGGAAGGCAAATATATGACCACAACCTTCCTGAAGGTCGTGAAGTCTGAACTCGAATGTACATCATTATACTCTGAATTGGCTGGTGAATATGTCCTGACTCTGACCTCCAATGATTGCCAGAAAACCACAATGTCATGAGAAACAGGCCAAAACCTTAGACCAAAATCTTAAGATTCTACCTATTAGCTGTACAGTTGATAAGGAAGTCCAACCTTTGAACCCAACTTTAAGATTGCCCAACACCCCCATTACTCAAGCAACTGTCATGAACATCCAAATACTTCCATCCTAAAATCACCTGAAACCTCTAAATTACAGTGGTGTTAACTCGTACAAGCCATTCTCATTGTGTGATCCTTTCAAACTAATGAGGCACTCCACTAAACAGAGATAAAATTACCAGACATAACCCCTATAATCAGTTTATTCCTAATATGCCATCAGACTAGCTGACAAAATGTGACCCTCAACCTGGAACTCTCCCAATTACCACTGCCCTCAGAAACAGTACCAACACAGTAGGGTGCTAACACATTCCACCCATAAAACTCCACACACACACTCTCCACCCATACCTCTCACCTGTTAGACAAGAAATCTGCATAAACATAACTAATTGGAGGACAATGGCCCAAAACTTTGAACACTTTAAATGTTGCAACTACAACTATGGAAATAACAGTTTTGGCTCCCTATGAACGCTTGAAGAGATGTAAGCATGAGACTCAAATGTCTGTCATGACCTCAACCCACCGATCTGACAATGATTATCCAGACAACCACAGTTTTATGAAATCTGATGAAATCATGGGCCAAACCGGAGACTTCTGTGAAATTCGGTACCATAGAAAAGTATGTAGCCCAATCCCATAGCAGCTAATCCATATTCCAGTCCTTTCTCTGTACTTATTAACTGTTTATTTACAGAAAATAATTTCCCCTGACATTTGGAAAACATCAAACAACATTTCCCTACATAAAGGAAGAAACTCAACTAAAATTTCTATCTACAGACCATTAACCAACAAGCAATTAAATGGCAGCAGGACCTTTCCTCTCTATTATGAGACACCACGGGATTCACACAGGGGTATCCTAGGTAACTATCATTAAACATCTTTACAAATAATCATTAGACAGTAGCACACCTGGCCTCAATTTTGCAATATGCAGATAACTCCACACTCATCTGCTTTGCACATACTCTTCCCAAACTACAAGTAGTAACACAAATCTCTTTCACTGCTATTGATTAAAAGTTGGATATTGTTGGAGTAGAACCCAGAATCACCTGCATTGTGGCCCTTAATTTATACATGCTGCCACAATGGAGAGTTCATCCTGGATTATCAACTCCCACCTACTACTTAATGGTAATAAAACTAAGTTAATGCTTTCTATCCCACTTCCCTGCCATCCTGAAATAGCCAATTTTGTAATCCCAAAATATGATAGCTGCAAGATATGGTGGCCCCTCATCTGACCGTGAGCCACCACTACATGTGCAGTGACACCAGTCCACAACCAGTCTCCGAGCCTGCAAAAACCACTGAGCATCAGTTAAGGAAAACACTTTCCAAAACAAGCATGATAGATTGCCCCTACCAGCAAAACCCAAACCCAGTTGAAACTGAACCAATAGTAAATCAGCATAAGAAAACAGCATAGGACAACCCATGTCACCGATTCAAGAACCCGCCATTCAAAAGAGACACCCCCAGCACAATGCAAGTCACATTGAATATGTGCTGAAGCAGGTCCAACAAAAAAAAAAAAAAAAAACACCCAAACTTATGCGATCATGGAAATAAAATGCAAACCGACTAAACAATCCACAAAGACCGAAAGACCAAACCAAAAACAGTGGACGAAAAAGGAAACAAATCCTGCAGCAGCAATGGAATGAAAAACGAACACGTTGCAAGGATAAAACCACAACCACAGCAATAGCGTAATAAACTTTACTCCATACACGCTTTCGTAAAAACTTCTTCAGAATACAATACAAGTGTTAAAACATCATTTAAATATCCAATACATAATTAACATCCAATTAACCAATAAATGTGATCAAAATTATTTAAAAAGACAGACTAAATAAAAAATTCTGTTATTATATTTTTATCTATACATAATTTCTTATTTTTCAAAAAACATTTAATGTTGATTGAGTCATTCAGACCTGGGGGTCGGTCAGATCTCAGCCGAATCTGCCACAAGGTCTCCCTCTGTTCGACAAAATTCCTGAAATCACCCCCCCTCAGATCTGAATGACAAACCTCCAACACTGAAAAAAGAAATTTCTTAAAATTAGGACACACAACCGAATGTTTGAACAAGGCGTTGTTTGTGTCTTTACTTTTTATACTATACAGATGTTCTCATATTCTAGTTTTTAAACATCTAATGGTCATTCCTATATAAAATGCAGTGCAGCTACTACAAAAACTAATATAAATGACACCCTTTGTATTACAATTAACATACTGGGGAACTTCAAAAGTTTTGTCTATACAATCTATCAAAATGTAAGGGCCCTGTGAAATGAATCTACACATGTTACATCCGAAGCATGGAAACATCCCCTTTGTTTGGATGTTAATATCTTCACCCACTTTATTGTGATTCTTGAATTCTAAGGCTTTTTTGATGTTATAATGATTCCTTAACACAAAAAGGGGGTGTTCCCCAACTATTTGACTAATGTTGGCATTTCCCTGCAAAATTCTCCAATTTTTCCTTAAAACTTGTTTAATGTGTTCACTATCCGTAGTCATATCCAGAGAACAAATCACATTCTTGTTTTTTTCATCATTACTTGTGCCTAGGGAACCCAAATCATCTTTATTA
The DNA here is from genome assembly GCF_019279795.1 of Protopterus annectens. NCBI lineage: Eukaryota > Metazoa > Chordata > Ceratodontiformes > Protopteridae > Protopterus > Protopterus annectens. The sequence goes on along the minus strand of NC_056731.1, from coordinate 1,028,285,628 downwards.
TTTAAAATAGCCTGATATTGTGTGCTACGTTTTTCCACTACTTCTCTCTTGGTTCTTTCCAAGAGCAAATAATCATATCCTCTGTTAACAAACATCTCTAAAATAAAGTCTAACTCTTCATAAAAATCAATGTCTTTAGTAGTCATTCGACTGGCCCTAATGAATTGCCCTTTCGGTATATTCTTTTTAGTATGAGATGGATGACCACTTTTAAAGTGTAAGTACCCATTTGTAAATGTATCTTTTCTAAAAATACCACTTTGAAATCTGGACTCGACTGGATCCCACCAAAAAAGGATATCCAAAAAATTAATTCTCGAACCAGTTTCCCCTTTGGTAAATTTTAAAAAATCAACTGTATTATTAATAGCTGCAAGGAATTCATTGACTGTATCCTTATTACCTTTCATAATAAAAACTAGATCATCCACAAACCTATAATATAATAAGATGTTGAAATTGTGTCTTAAAGGTTTGAGAAATTCATCTTCCCACCATGACATCACTAAGTTGGCATACGATGGGGCAGCGGGGGACCCCATAGCCACCCCTCTTTTTTGCCTATAGTAGTTGTCACCAAAAACAAAATAGTTATGGTGTAATAGAATGTCAAGAAATCTACAAATAGTGGAAATCTGTCCAGTTTCGAATTTTCTGTTCTTACTCAAAAAATAACGTATAGCCTCAACCCCTTCCTCATGGGGAATACATGTATATAAGGATTCAACATCCAAGCTGAAGATAATATGTTGTTCAGGGTCAAATATATTGTTCTTACTAAATATCTTAAGTTGTTCCAAAAAATGCCAAGAATCCTTTATGTATGATTCTTGTTGTGTCACTAAAGGTCCTAAGGTGGCATCTATGACTAAAGAAATTCCCTCAGTCACTGAATGGGCTGAGGAAACTATGGGTCTGAAAGGGGGATCTGTTACACTTTTATGTGTCTTCGGTATCCCAAAGAAAATCCCTATTCGAGGATTGTCTATCAGACAAAAGTCATACACCTTAAAATTGATTTCATTAGACATAAGAGCATCATACAAAAATGACTGAATCTCTTTAAAATTCTTCATTATTTTAAAAAGCGGAATCGCTTCATATTCATCGATGTTATTTAACATCTCTAGCATTTTAAATTTATATTTCTCCTGTGACATTATCACTAGGTTCCCACCTTTATCGCTTTTCATGAATCTACAGATCTCATTTTTCTTTCGCAACTCATTAAAAGCCTTTCTTTCCCTAAATGTTAAATTGTGGATAACTTTGGTGTTTTTATTCAACATATTTTCCAAATCCTGTGTACAAATCTCCTCAAAAACTTTCAAAGTATGGTTTAACTGGGGGTTAAAAGTGGATGGTTTAATGAGACTATTCTCTTTCATAGAGATGTCATGCATTAAATAATGTAGGTTTAGTTTTCTCACATATTTCTTTAAATCAACAATAGTTTTACTGTAGTCTGCTTTTCTAGTTGGTACAAAATTTAAACCCAATTTCAAAACCTGGGTTTCATACTTATCAAAAACTATGTCTGTTAAATTAATAATTTTAAAGTCATTAATCCCTACGTTTCGTCTGCTGAAGAGCTGGATCCCAGGAATGTGCGACTCCTGGTTGATATTGTCCTTTTTTCCAATGGCGTTTTCTTCCCAAAAAAATTCGATGTTTTTAGAACCTTTGAGTTCGTAATTTTGTTAACACTACTTGTTTTACTTTGTATAGTGTTACTATCATTAGGCTCATTCATGGGAACATTATCACCAGATTCTGCCCCCGCAGATTCAGGAACCTTGTCATTAGTCACCCCACTTGAGGCCATGGTCTTACTCGTGACTTTCTTAAAACTGTTACCCCAACCAAAAACACGATTAATGTCCTGTCCAGAGCTATTGCCTTTAAGGCCTTGCATTGCATTGTAGTTACGTATATTACCCCTTTCAGGTTGTAACCTCTTAAAGTTATTGTCTTTGTGGCCTGGTATAAAATGATTAAACGCCGACTTTGATTCATACGCTGTAATGTCTCTTAGTAATTTGGAATGTTTTCTATTAGTGACTTCAACCGCATGTTTTTCCAAATCACCACTCATTTTTTCAAACAATTCCGCTTGTTTTGTTTTGTTAACACATAAGGTTTTGATTTCATTTTCTAAGACACAAATGTCTTCTTTTAAACTCTTGAGTTTTTCGACATTGTTGTCCATCAATAATCTTAGAAAAGCCTGTCCAGCGTCATTGAAAAAATTAGTCAATACTTGAAACATCGGATCTCCGATGCCTACACCGTTGGGGCACTTAAAAAATCTTAACCCCTTCGGTGTTATACCCAGTTCTAAACAACGCTCAAAATAACAGTTCTCAATGAAGATAGAGCGGTGTTTTTTTAACAAACTACCTAATAACTCTATTTTCTGATGAAATGCTTCGTTGTTAAATGTTAGTACATACCCAGTTTGCCCGCCAAATGGATTATCACAGCGGTCTAAAAGGGATCCAAAACCGGGTTCCTTCCGTTGTAAAAAACCATGTTGATCTTCAGGGTTGCCGCTAACTCTTGGCTGTACTCCTCCAGAATCCCCGGTAGCTTCACTGGTGTCTACAACAGTATCCAACTCGTTGAAAGACCCCAAAGGACTTGAGGCGTTCGCCACATTTGCCGGCTGGCATGCATTACGTTTAGTGGCATCAGCCACTAAAAAATTTAAGGAATTCTGGATGTTGATCAGAGTTGCTATAAGCAAGTCCTGTGTATTTGTAGAGTCCGCCCCCGGTGTAGGGTGTATAGTAAGATTAAGAAGCTGCTCGTCACCTTCCTCGGCCATGGATAAAACCAAACCGACTAAACAATCCACAAAGACCGAAAGACCAAACCAAAAACAGTGGACGAAAAAGGAAACAAATCCTGCAGCAGCAATGGAATGAAAAACGAACACGTTGCAAGGATAAAACCACAACCACAGCAATAGCGTAATAAACTTTACTCCATACACGCTTTCGTAAAAACTTCTTCAGAATACAATACAAGTGTTAAAACATCATTTAAATATCCAATACATAATTAACATCCAATTAACCAATAAATGTGATCAAAATTATTTAAAAAGACAGACTAAATAAAAAATTCTGTTATTATATTTTTATCTATACATAATTTCTTATTTTTCAAAAAACATTTAATGTTGATTGAGTCATTCAGACCTGGGGGTCGGTCAGATCTCAGCCGAATCTGCCACAAGGTCTCCCTCTGTTCGACAAAATTCCTGAAATCACCCCCCCTCAGATCTGAATGACAAACCTCCAACACTGAAAAAAGAAATTTCTTAAAATTAGGACACACAACCGAATGTTTGAACAAGGCGTTTGAACAAGGCGTTTGAAAAATGCAAACCCCACACGTAGTGCAAGTCTCCAAGCCCACCGAAAAACGACAATGATTTGCTCCCCCCCCCCTTTTTTTTACTGCCTCAACATAAACTGTCAGACTCCCTCAGGGCCAGCTGTACTGCAAATCCACACTCCAAATCAAACTCAATGCCACAGACACTAATAGCACCAGAATTAAATTCTATGGATGGTTGTCATCTATACCAGGACTGTGACAAGCAAAGAGGTGTGATGGTAGAAACTGAGTAGAGAAGAACATGATATATTTACCAACCAAATATATTTTATAATCTAGTATAGTATAAATATCAGTGTCCCCTGTCGCAATTTCTCTCCAAGCAGGTAAGGATAGTTCAAATAAAGCTATCCAACAGTTCAAAACAAAAGAGTCCTTGTTGGCGCCAAAACACCAAAATCATACGAAAGAGCCAAAACTCCAGCTTATAGATAATCTATAGACAATGACTATTCAGTCCCAGAGAAAACGTAGAAATTGTAGATTTATTGGGTAAGCGCTTTCGCTAAAAGCTTTGTCAAACCAAAAATACCATCAACTAAAAACACCTATTTATACAAGTCAATTGTCAATTAATTAATTAAAAAGCACCAAATGTATTTAAAGGTGTACATTCATTCCATAGTCGGACTGTGAGTAGTAGATGAGTATGTAAAACTGAAACAATTACATTGTACATGTAGAGTACTTTTTCAACTCTATGTTAAAGCTTATATTCAAATACAACTAACATTCCATGGACAAATATTTAAAAAAGTATTGACACTATCCTATAAAATTTTTTAAAAAATCATTTTTACATTAAGAATGCATTAATACAATCCTATATAAAAATAAAAATGAAAAACACATATATATATATTATGTGTATCTTACAAGTTAATATATCTATTGTAATAGCCCTGGGCACTTCTAAAAACTGTTATATTGTGGTAATGTGAAAAGCTACAATTAAACAAACTATTGGACAATGATAAACAATGAATCAGCAGTTAATGGTTAATATTAAATTAAATTCTTGGTCTTCTTTTCTTAAGAGCTGGTTTTAATGGCACCCTGTCATTAAGACCAGGAAAACGATGTGCTTTAGTTTTAATGATCCATTCAGTTTCTATAGATTCTGTTAGGTTTCTAATGTCACCACCTCTTATATTAATTTCCGTCACTTGCAGTGCAGAAAATGTAAAACTATGTTTACTGCCTGCGCTAATGACGTGTTTTGATAAGGCATTTACTTCTGACTGAATGCGTATTTGGTACAGATGCTCTCTAATTCTTTCTTTAAACATTCTGTTTGTTTTGCCCACATAATAAGATGGGCAAAATTGGCATCTAGCCAGGTAAACCACATGTTTGGTGTTACAACACGCATTTACCTTGACATTGATATAGTCACCAGTTAAGGGATGTACAAAGGCACCGATGTTAGATATATGCTGACAATAGTTGCATTGGTTACAAGTTGTAGTTCCTTCATAGTCAGTTACATTCAGGCCCTTATTGGAAACAGTACCACATAACAGTCTATGCAGATTGTTTTTATTTTTATAGGCAAATCTGGGTGTTTCCTGTACAAATTTGGAAACTTCAGGATCCAAATTCAGTAAGTCCCAATGTTTGTAGACACTGTTTCTTATATGATTCACATCTTGTGTGTAAAATAAAGTGTACCTCAGACTATTGTTACCTTGTGTAATCCCTTTATCATCCTCTAAACCATAAACATCCTTCCCTATATCTGAGAAGAAGGGGCAAGCCCGACCTCTGCGTTGCTCTCTAACAATTGCAGTGGCACCAGCCACTTCTATTGGTGTATAGGATCTCTGACAGAATCTATTCTCCAGCTCCATCATCTCCTGATTAAACATATTGTTTGAAGCATTTAACCTTGAAACTCTTAAACATTGACCTTTTAATACATTTCTGAACACATGGGGGGGTGCATGCTGTCTCTATTCAAAAGACTGTTCTTATGACAAATTTTTCTATGTACCCCAATATTAAAGTGTCCATCAGGTAAACGCATAATATTAACATCCAAAAACGAAATCTTATCATTAGAATGGGCTAAAGTAAACTTCAAAAAGTCTGTCAACTCATTAACTTCATCATGGAAGGCAATAAGCTCTTCCAAATGTCCCTGCCATAGGAAAAAAAGGTCATCTACAAATCGTTTGTAGAATAACACATGATTTTTATACGCTTCAAGTTTGAACATCTTTTCCTCTTCCCATGAGGCCATAACCAGGTTTTATAATCTACCTTATACCTACCAGATTAGACAGAAAGTGATTACTTAGCAAGTCAACTGCGGCTGGTCACACCACATCCATCAGGAATGAAACTACAAGGCCAAACATTGCGGGACAGAGGACTATTGTTCTTATCACCTCAGCTATTCCACAAAGGTCTATTAACCCAACAATGGGCACAGCAGACCACCCCACTAATGAATCCCAAACTCAATTGCAAGAGCCGAAAACAGAGCTCCTCACTAAGAGATGGCCAAACTCCCACCAATGATACTGAGACCTATACTTTGCTCAGTCGTCCCATACAACCAAAACAAAAAGTAAACCCCAGTTGCTCTCTATAATGTTGGCTACAAAATTACCAAACTACCTTACTATAACAGTATTCATCAAAGCGTTCTTTTTTTTTTTTTTTTTTTTTTTTTTTTATAATTGTCAATGCCACTCGCGCATGGGCAGTAGCAACCTCTTCCCCCCCACAGAACCCGCAACCCGCGAAATGGCAGCTACCTCTGGCCAACAAACCACTACTGAAATATGACAAGATGAGAAAAGACTTCCCCGACCCCCATGAAAAGATGAAAAGGAGGGGTATAACTATAGCAAGGACAGAACAAACTGCCAGCTTCCATGCCAATGGTAAAGACGCTTGGTTGTACTTTTTTTTATTTTTATTTTTTAAATTCTCTCTATAAGTATGCAATTACAAATGGCTCCTACCTACCTACCTCACTGCAAATCTCTACCAAATGAATGTTCAACAGCACAGTAGGAAAGGAAAGGACTCCCACAAGTTGCAGCCCCTGTTAAATGACAGCTAACCTGCTGACCATGCACCCCTTAAAACTACTACAGGCCACATGTGACCTCGTCATCAACAAAGGTAAGGAGCTCAAACCTAACACCCCATAAAACAACCCACAACTGCCCACTCTGATCTTGCTTCTCTAATCTACCACACACAGCAGAAGCAAGCACCATCTCCACCACTACCACAGGGGCTTGTCCACATATGCTACCATTAACCAAGGCCTACCTGTCCATCAGTATACCTACAGGTCATCACAGACGTAAGCTTGCCATAGAAAGTTCACGCCAAATATGTGACTCCTACCTCAGTTACACTTGACAAAAGCCTCTAAGCCCCTCCCTGCCCTTACCTCATTTTCTCCTAAACCTCCCTCCATCCCATATAACCCTATCCTCCCATTTTCTCCTGATTCCTGCTAATCTATGTATCTAACCCCAATTGAAGATGTCCCAGGACAAAATGGTCTGTTCCAAACCTCATTTCTGCATCTTGTATTCAGACTTGATGCATACTTACTCCATGTCTCTCTGAGGTGACTTAGTCTCTCAAGATACACCCCACAGTTTTCTGTTATCTCTGCTACAGCTGCACTGTAGAGAAAAGAAAAAAAATAGATATATGAATGCATAATGGATAACTGAGTTTACTGACTAATTATTGCCATATCATAGACAAGTGATAGGCCACTATACTTACACAACTGTGGGGCGATTGCAGTCTTAAATTCATCCTCCCATCAGCCCAGGAGTTCCTGCTTGTTCCTTTTCATGTCATTATAGTGGTAACAACATTGTTCCTCAGTGCTTGTGATTTCAGTTACACTGGACATTCTTGGCCAAGCTATTCCAGGTTTCACCCTTATATTGAGACCCAGTATATTCCTCCTGCAGGAGCCTCTGGCTGTAGTACTTCACAAAGAGTACAACAAAAATCCCGGTCTACTCTACACCCCACCTCTGTGCTCTAAATGGAACACAATCCTTACCATTACGTGTCTGTAGCAGTCAGGCTAGAAATATGGGTCTGAATTGATTGCCAATTCAGATCATGCATGTAACAGCTTGTGTGCAAAGGCTCATGACCTTGCCAACTTTGCCCAGCTGGTAGCACATCAGTAGTTGACAGATACATTGGCATTTATTAAATAAAAAACACAGAAGGTGGGAAAATTGCAGGGAGATTTGGCCATGTAAGGTGCTGAAACTATTGACACATTTTCCATTGTTAAACACCAAAATGCTTTATTGTGTTTCTTCTAATCATTGTTGGTTGTAGGGAAAATGGTATGACTTTTGACATACTGACCTGTTGGGAGTTACACACTGGTAAGACTGAATGGTTCAACCTTACAATTGAACCCATGAAGGAAAACAATGATCAAGTGTTAAACTCTGCTTATTAAGTGTCAGTCCCACAGAAGAATGTATTTCTTAATATGGTAATTAGAGCTACAGTAATGTAACAATGACTAGGTATACTTTTGATGCACCTGTATATACAAGACTTTAATTAGTCATGGCATTGCATTACTATATAAAAAGCAGTATTTGTATTTGCAAATGCATTGCCTATGCATGTAGTTCCATGACCTGAGTAATACATGTTGGGTTCAGTTACATATATACTTTACAAGACATACAGTGCAAAATATATAATTCTGATATGTGATAACTCATAATAGTTAAAACAAAAATATTATGCACATTGTGGAGATTGGAGGAAGATGGGAGAAGGCTGCCAGCCTAGTCAAATAGAATTTGATACATAATTATATCAACTGCATAAATAAATATAAAATACAGGCTTGTGTTTTTAAATGAAAGAAAACACTGTAAAATGTGAACTTCCAAATTGTTGCAACATTGCCATCTGCTGTAAGGAAAACCAAGCCAAGCATTTCAAATGTGTCTTTTGAAGTTGGAAAGATCTTATGAATCTCTTTGATGTTTTACAAGTCGGCACCAGTGAGTCTGGATGAAGGTTTCATGCCCATTGTTTTAAGGTTAAAGTTAAGGGCCAGAATTTACATGTGGAAGGTGCTTTATTGCTCTGGTTTCTGATAGAGTGTAAATGTTAAATGTCTTTTATTGTTGCAGTTTCCTGAGCAAGTGTTAGCTTGCTAAATAATGCAGTTGGTGGCCTGGAAACTCCAGACTAAGTGTCAAGATGATTTAATGTGAATACTGAGAAAACCTAAATGTCAAAATGATGTAATTTGGGAGGGCCTCAGCAGAGCTGTTGGAGTGTTTAAAACCTATTGTTGAGTGAGAGACTAAAAGCATTTTGATCTTGGACATCTGACCAGGCACTGCTTGCTCTTTATGTTTGTAAGTAGGATTATAGCACTGTGTTTTCTCTTAAGATTAGCTAAAGATTAGAAAGTTAAAGTGTTTTTCTTTGACATCAGACCTGTGTTACTGTATTGTTTTAACTTTCTGTGTGATCTCTGAACTCTTATATATCTCTATGGTGTAGTAGTATTGTCTTGTGTTTTAATTATTTATTATTAAATATTTTAAAAACCTTTACCTGAGGCTGGTTTGATTAGAAGTAGGCTCTAGAGTACATTGCATATTTATAGAGTTCATTGTAATAGGCCACTCTAAAATAAGCCTTAGACTGAATAGTCCCATTACCAATTGGATAATAATATTGCACAGTAATAATTAGATACCCTTTCAAGGGCCTTTTATTAGCTAATAATAATATTAGCTGGTGGTGGCAGAAATTACTACCGTATAGTCTGGGTAAAGGGGCACAGCTGGAGGATCTTTGTCAGCCTTTCCCAGGAGTGTCTGTGAAGTTGTATAAATACTTATCTCAAAGTGTGGGTGCGTGTCAGCTACCTGGGCAGGGACAAGAAGCACTGCTTGGGCAGAGAGGGTACTGGAGGTTAGCATGCCAGCTAGGCTGAGATCTAGACCCTATAGCTGTGCCAATGGGGAGTCTTATTGGGGACCTGGTGAGCAAGGGAGCAGTCAGCCCCAGACTGACTGTGATCTTGGTATGCACTTAAGGGAAATTGTACTTTACTGTGTGTATTAATTATCTTTTCCTCTTCTAGGAGTCACCCTATATGATGTCAGTGGTGAGAATTGAGGCTCCTTGATTGCTGGGTCAGGGCACAGGCATCACACACATCATACCTAAGTAAGTCCATTATAAATTACGTATCATAATTGCCATGTCTAATATAATGTATACACATTATATTGGGCTTCTATAGCAAGCAATACTGATACATTTGTTGTAATAAACATAGATATATAATACTTATTTCTATTTAGTATTATATTCCTAATAAAATGTTGTGATACATGCAATTCTGACCTCCTCTGTAAAAGTACCTGTAAACTGGATTTGAACCCTCTATCATTTGTCTTATTTCTTTAACTTAACTCTACTTATACCTTGTCCCACAAAGAAAGTTACCTGGTAGGTGCATTTTCTTCACTGAGTACTATCCAGAGTGTTGAAGGATGAACAACAGTGCCAGGCTCATTTGCAGTACAGAAGGCTGCCCAAATTAAAATTGTTCACTTTTCCCTTAGGAAGTGAACCGCATTTGCACACTGTCAAGTAAAAGAACAAATGCAAAAGGAATTTACAAAGTGAAATTAAAAGTTACCTTGGGTCACAAAGTAACATATGTAATAAATATATGTAGCAAAGACAAAACAGTTATAGTATTAGCATGACACAGTCATACTTTTCACAATTTCTCTGAAATGGGACATTCAGGGACTGGCAGAAGGTCGTTATTGCTGCAATACATATAATGATCAATGACATCAAAGTTTACAATATATTGCATAATGGTCATGATGAATACTTGTAAGATATGGATAAGGTCTCCAGGTAATATGACAAATATGTCTTCTTAACTCATTTTACTGTTTTCATGTTAGAACAGTTTTAAAAAATGTCATGTCACAACATCCATAGTGCATATTTTTATTAATAATAAGAAGAGATGAGTTTACATCAATAGGTTTATAACATCAAGTCACAGGGAATACAGTTAAGATTTTTTTTTATTTATTACAGATACAGCATTGGGTGTCAATATTCATTCTGAATCCAGTCATAAAAAATATATGTAAACCAGATTTGAACCCTGCACTCACTCCTTGAGCCACAGACATACAAAGCTAATAGGTAACATTTCTTCATTCAGTACTACCCATAGTGCTAATGAATGTGCATCAGGGCCAGTCTCAATTTTGCTACTGATGGCATTCAAAATCAAATTTTTCAATATTTACCTTAGGTACTAAACTGTTATGCTCTGCTAAGGAATGCTGCCAGTCAAGAGTGCGCAAGGCCAAACCGCTCAGAAAAGATACCGGAAAAAAAAAAACAAAGTAAAGAAAATGTTATGAAACATTTATTTAAAATGTACATTGCTAATGTTACCTTCACTTTCTTGTCTTTGAACATGAACATACTTTATGTTACTTAAACATCTGTCCATTCATGCAAACAGCATCCCCTCTCGATATGAACCATTAAACCAATAAATTAACAGCACACCAGAGGGATTTCTATCAGTCTTTGCCACAGATACAGTGATACAACAGAAAAGAATGTTGGTGGTGTGTATTGGTCATTAAGAAATTAGTTTATGCGTGTGTGGAGTATTACAATCTTTTATTTTACAGATCACTCGGAGTGTTGATTGGGATATGCAGAGTTGGTATTTTGGGGACTTAAGAATGTGAACTTGACAGGTGGGAGAAGAAGCTAAGGAAGGTTTTCAGCTGGTTGGACAGTATGTAAGGAGGCCATGGGTTGCCAGCACGATGGCTGAAGATTAAGTTGTTGGTTTGTTTTGTTTTCTTCCTGCAATCACAAGGTAATGTCTTGTCTTGTTTGATTTTGTATAGGGAGTATCAAGGATGACTGTTACACTGTTTTATGGGTAGTGGAGGTATTCTTTGTAATGGGTCAGATATTATTGCAGACATCAGGGGTAGGAGTTTAGTGGGTTGCATTGCATAAGTCAGGCTTGTGAGGTAGATGTGGGGTTTTGATGGGAGGATTTAGCTTTGAGTTACTGCAGTTTCAGGATAGATTGAGATGGGTTGCTTCACTATACTTTGGTCGGTGATAGCGTGTCATGGACATTGTGTGACCTGGTGGCATCGGGCATTATCTAGTTTGTTAGTATAGTGTATTGGTTCATTTTGCCTGACTAGGTCTATTGTTGGTGGTGTTTTTGAGGTTGTACTGTTACCCAACATGATTGTGGTTTAAGTGTCTTATGGCTTATAATGGGTAGTAGGTATGATGGAAACCTTTTATTACATAGAATGTAAAAGAGATCTAAGAGGGGTATTACATTCGTTGATCAAAAAAAAAAAAAAAATAAAATAAAAATAAAAAAGTTGTGTAGGGTTAGGAGGTAATGACTTTGATACAGCTTGGATAGGGAGAATGGTTGCACTGAATGATGTTTGACCTACTGCCTTACTGGTGGTTAGATTGCTGGTCAGAGAGAGGGGAAATAGCCTGGTCAGGCTGGTGGGTGGAGAAGAGGGGTAGGCTTGCTCTCTTCTGTAACCCTTTTGGTGTTGGATGTGCAATTTAATAAATTGGGAAGTAAGGTGAGCAGTTGCTCTGCTGGATAAGTTAATAAGCAAGCAGAGCTGCTTATTTGGATGTTGGTGTAATTCAATGAATTGAAAGTGAGCAGGTAGTTAGTGCAAAGATAAGAGAGCAAGTGGGGGGACGCTGCTTATCAAGAGTGAGTGGCTACGCTGCCCTTATGTTTATTTTATGTTTTCTTTCATAGATGTTATCACCTGTGTCAAGTTTGTGGTTGAAATTTGTAATTATTGGTTATCAAGCATGTTTATGGAAGTTTAATAAAGGTCATCAAATGTCATTCAGTGTTGTGTGTTTATTGAAGTGGACCAGGGCAAATGAGGTTTGGAACAGACCATTTTGTCCTGGGACATCTTCAACTGGGGTTAGATATATAGATTAGCAGGAATTAGGAGAATAAGGGGAGGAGAGGGTTAAATGGGACAGAGGGAGGTTTAAGAGGAAATAAGCTAAGGGTAGGGAGGGGCTTAGAGGTTTTTTTCTGGTGTAACTGAGGTAGGACGCAGTGACATTTTTGGCTTGAACTTGCTACCCTCCCACCCTTTCCTTTTTATCTGTGGGTTTGTGGTTATTTCAGTTTGGGAAGGTGTAGAAGAGGGGCATGCTTGCCCTCTTCTGTCCCCTCTCTGGTATTGGATGTGCAATTCAATAAGATGGGAAGGAACGTGAGAGGTTGCTCTGTTGGATAAGTTAATAAGCAAGCAGAGCTGCTTATTTGGATGGTAGTGTAATTCAATAAATTGAAGATGAGTGGGTTAACACTGCCTTTTTAGTGCAAAGATAAGTGAGCAAGTGGGGGACGCTGCTTATCAAAGGTGAGTGTTTATGCTGCCCTTATGCTTATTTTATGTTTTCTTTCATAGATGTTATCACCTGTGTCACGTTTTTGGCTGAAATTTATAATTATTGGTTAACAAGCATGTTTCTGGAAGTTTAATAAAGGTCGTCAAATGTCATTCGGTGTTGTCTCTTTATTGAAGTGGACCAGGACAACTATTTTCAGTCCATCACTGTATCATCTTGAGCAGGCATACCTTAACTTCTGTATCAAGCATACATGCCTGCTACAATAGCTCTTTGTAATTTCATTAGACAATAAGTACAAAGGCTTACTTGTGGGTTCAAAACTCAGAAGCATACATTTTTCTAAACAGTAGGAAAATATACAGCATGGCATTAACATATGCATTTTGTCAAATGTAATTATTAACTTCGAATGCTGATATCTGATATTGCAGAGTGAAATACGTAATTATATTAGTCATATTATACCACTGTGATTGATTATGTGACACATTAATGTACTGAAATAATAAACTACTGTGATATGCCATTGATATAATTCTCTCTTTTTTGGCCCTTACCCCTTTTCTCTCTCTCTATTCATATATATGGGAACACTACTGAATCTCGAACGTTTGAAATCTCGAATTTCAAAAGCTCGAGACCATGTAGCCGAAACCCGACATTACCGAAAGACCAGAAGTGCGAAATTCAAAATCCCGATGTTAAGAGATTTTGAGTTAGCGCTTCTGGTGTTGTGGTTCAGGTAAGTATGTGTGTGTAAGTGTGTTTGTGAGGGGCTTTAGTGTGTGTAAGTGTGTGTTGTGACTGTGGTGTGTATGTGTGTGCGTGTGTGTGTGTGTGTGCGTGTGTGTGTGTGTGTCTGTGTGTGTGTGTGTGTGCGTGTGTGTGTGTGTGTGTGTGTGTGTGTGTGTGTGTGTGTGTGTGTGTGTGTGTGTGTGTGTGTGTGTGTGAGGGGCTGTAATGTGTGTGTATGAGTTTGCCTTGTGTGTATGTTTCTGCGATCTAGGAGTTAGAATATTAAAGTAAGGTGGGGGTGGGGGGCACGGCCACCCACATGGGGGGTGCAGGGGGGTGAAGCCCCCCTGCTTATCTTTAGTGTAGGGTGGTTTGTTTGTTTATGGGGGAAGGCTGTGTGTATGTTTGTGTGTGTGCTGTATGTATGTAGTACTTTCGCGATTTTGAAGTACGCGGTTTTAATATTTCGGTAATGTGGGGTTTTGGGCTTATAGTCTCGGTATTTAGGTCTTCGGGATTGTGTTATTTCAGGATTCAGTAGTGAATCTATATATATATATATATATATATATATATATATATATATATATATATATATATATATAAAAGTATATAATGGAAAAAAAATGGCAATCAGCACAGGGAACTAGACCAACCATTGAGGTTCAGCCTGCCTTATATCGACAGGTGCCTGTGGCACTATCACTACCTCTTCAGGCAGCACAGACCCCTAGCATGTCTTGGTTGTAACCAGTCAGCACTGCCTCCAAAGCTCCTACCCTACCTGATATACCTGTGTCTGGTAGCTCCGCCCTAGCTGCTGGTGTAGTAGTATCCTCCAGGAGCAGTAGTAGTAGAAGTGGTGATTTTGACACCCATCAGGAGCTGAAAAGGCTAGTGGATGGCATTATGGAAAAGAGCCTTGGTGCCCAAATCAGTAGGTTTGTAAATGTCCTGTGTCATTTGTGAAATGATGCCATATCCAGTGCTGACCATGGCAATTTATGCAGGAGACAGTGATGACAGCTCTGAGGGGGAGAACTAGAATCTCACTGTTCACAAGCTGGATGTAGATGTGCTTCTGTGGTCTGCTACCAATCCCCAATCATGGCTCCACCCAATCCTTTGTGTCCATCACCAACCCTGTCTGTCTTCCATGTCCCGTATGTTTGTCCCTGCTACCTACCTGATCCTCTCATTCCTAATCACCTTCCTCAACATTACTCTTGCTCCAAAAAATGTGCCCCGTACATAGCTCTCTAATATGCCTATGAGTTGTCTTGGCACACTTGATTTGGCCGGAATAGCTGTATAGCATCACTCTGTTGCTATCTATACTCATCCCTGTTGGGTAACTCTTCAAAGTCATGAAATCCTTTGTAATGTTGTACATTTATGTTGTGGAGAAGTGGGTAGCTATGGTGATCCTCCCCTAACATCTTGCAAATTCCTGTATTCTTTCCCGTTTCCTACTGTCTGCTTGCCACCCCCATTTTCACACATTTAATCTGTTCCAAAATATAATCACACACACAGCATGCTTGTCAAGACATAGCCTATCAAAAAATCTTTTCTGTTTGTCCTCAGCATCTGTGCAGAGTTTGGTATTAAGCAACAATGCTGACTGATGGTGTATTTTATTTCACGTCCTATCACAAAAGCTGAAGATTTTAATTTCAACCACTATAGCAATGTTCACTTCATGCAAATGTGCTTAAATTTGCTGTGCAATAGGAATGCAGAGTAAAGGCAGAGTAAACCCCCTACTTTAAAACAGTTACTCTAACAGTTCTTATGCTGCTAGATGTAATGAACTAGATTTGCTTATGTGGTGTGTTGAGATAATTCCACTGCCTTCCCTGTTTTTGTATAATGTCACGGTTTCAGGTACAGCTGTATGTGAAATTATTATTTCATGACATTTTATATTTCTATCACGTTTAACTGAAAATATCTGTATTTTATCTGCTTATGTCTCAGTCATGGTTATACTTTCTGTCCCTGCTTTTTTCCAAATGGAAACACTTGATTATACATAGTATGACAGATTATTTGTCAGAAAAAACATAACATTAACACAACCCAATAATGTTAAAAAATGCCACAGAAAAATATATTATTCTATGTGGGTCTATATCACAAGACTGAATGCTTAGGTGATCAAGCACCTAAACATTGAACTTGTAATATTGAAAGCAAGAAACAGTGAATGGCTGATTTAACACAGGGAAGACTTCCCTTGGCTGTTCACCAGATTTTACCATTTGTCTACTGTAGAGCGATGTCAGAGTTGGTATATTTAGTTAGGAGGGTGTGTGGGGGGGGAAGTACCCAAATTAGTTTTGGTGTAAAGTTTTTTTTTTGTGGCCGACTGATGTGTTTTCCTGCGCCATTCGACATTTTTGGGTTCAATATTACAAGTTGGATGTTTAGGTGTTCGATCATCTAAGCATTCGATCTTGTAATATAGATGCTTTTTTTGTCTGTCTCTATCAGTGTCTCCATGTCGCCATTTGTACCCACTTTTGTTATCATCACTCTTTACTGTTTCATATTTATTAGGCAAGGGGATCTAATGTACATATTATGGGCCTTTACAATTGTCACAGGCAGTGAAGAGAAATACATACATTCTTCTTTGCTTTAGTATGTTGTCATATTTAAACAGTGTAGTTTAGAAGATTCTATGTGGTGTGGAGAGATAGTACTCAAGTCTGCTGATTTGGTTTTGAATACTGTCAGTGTTCAAATCCAGATGTAGGGTTTTTGAATAGTTTGTATGACTCCTGTGTAAGTGTTGGCTACATATTTTCTTAACACACAATTATCCTGCTGCTGTATCATCATGATTGCTCCTTAATAGGAACACTGTCTTTTACAGACCTTGCTGAATAACTATGATGATAAACCGGTGAGTAACACAACACAACATGAACATGTGCAGAAATGAACCATAAACTAATCTCTTACTGTATCTGCATGTGTGTTCATGTCATCAACTGTCCATCTCTTCCCACCCCTTCTGTGTCATCTAATAAACCTCCTTGATTCAAAGCAGTTTCCATAAGACATGTATCTATCGGCAATAACATGCTTGGTACCTCTTGTGCTTCATAATAAACCTGTAGCATCCATACAATAACTGTTTTTTTTTTCAAATATCCCACCAACTGGGAGACCTACTCTTGGCCAAACTCACTAGCACAAAAGTTCCTTGACTTTGTGAATTCAAATACCCTGGAGCAAACTGTCCATACCCCGACAAGAGGAACAGACATTCTAGATCTGGTCCTCACCAATGTGTCAAACAGGTGCATTGCTGCAACTGTTGGACCCTCAGTAGTTAAAACTGACCACAAATCAGTCACCTTCAAACTGGCACTAACACCAAAACTCACAAAGGGTGAAATCAGACTAAAAAACTTCACCTAAACAAACTATACCTTCCCTGTTGAAGGTGTGAATGCATTCCAATCCCCAACCAGCGCTGAAAGTGTTAACTATGCTGAAGCTTGCATTAAAGCCCTGAACAATCCCTTGCATAAGTGTATAAACTTGTCTGTACCAGATAGAATTAAAGCCAGTGCACTAAGTAAAATCAAGCTGCTATGGTGGTGTTCCAGCATCAACAAACACTACAATAAGTGAAAAAAGTTGCTGTCCAAGAAAACAAAGACAAGATCCCCAGGAATGGAAAAGCATCCTCCTCAGCCTTAGCAGGCAAATAAGACAACTTGTCAAATCCTCCAAGAGCTCCTTTGAGAGAAACCTAGCAAGTACTGCCAAGGATAACCATAAGGCATTTTACAGCTATCTACGTAACCTAAAGGGTAGGACTCAAGCATGCGCAAAACCGGTGGCCAACAGTATCACAAACACTGACCCTACAGAGACAGTGAACCTGCTAGAAGATAGGTTTGATGAAAATTTAATTTCCTTATCGCCTCCTAACTTACAACAAGCCCCCCCCCAAATACTCCGCACACCTTGCATGTCTGAAGCGCAGGTCCTCAAAGCCCTATCCAAGGCAAAGAACATGGCCTTTATGGGACCAGATAACATCCCAGGCTGTCTACTAAACAAAAACCAACAAACAACGGACTTGACCGAAAGAAGTTTAATACCAAATATAAATTAAAAATGCACAATAATCAAAATAAGCGCTTTCGTTTGGCACCTGCCAAACTTTTTCAAACAGTTGTTGCATCACTTCCTGTGAGTTAAATAGTATTTGTTCGTGATGTAAGCAGTAACAATTTGATTCAAAGTAGTTAAAGTTAAAAACAGCACGTGTCTTATAAGTATCATTTCCCGTAAATAATAAGTATAATGTTAAACCAACATTTTATATCCGCCCAAACTCAAACCTAGTAATCATTTGTATGGTAATAATGTATTTGATCAACGTAAATATTTGTATCATTTATACATTTAACAATGTAATTCCCCATTTGTGCAAACAAAACAACTCAAATACATAAATATTCATCAAGTAAAACAATCAAAAAACATCTTAAGAATGCATGTAGTAGTTTTTCTTAATAAATGTGTATTATCTTTTCCATGAGCCCATTTTTTAAAAACCTGAACATTCACGTATTAACTAGTGTAGTCCATTCAACAGCAAACTGCGGACCAATTATGTCACTGAATAATGGTAAATAAATAACCGTAATAAATGAAATAAATGTATGTAAATGTAAATAAATAAATATGTATATGTAGTCCGCTAAATCAACCACTTCAACATTACTCCATATATTTTCAACTGAACATTTCCATAAATGAAAGTACAGTAGCTCACAATGTCATTACTAGTTTCATTCAAAAAATGTTATTTTCAGTGGTTTAAATCAACCATTCACGTTGATATAATTTAATAAAACCTATTAATTACTTTAAAATTTGCTTTTAAAATTATGCACATATACTACAATATATTTGTGTCACTTTTCGTCTTTGCATTGAAATGTTCAACTATAATATATAAAATATTTTATATAGTATTATTTTATAATAAATACATAAATCTATTAAGATATTGTATGTAAAAGTGTAAAAAAAAATGTAAAAAATGTAAAAAATAATAAAATTATATTAATATACATTTCCTTAAATAAACATCATTCTACATGTAATTTTTAATTAAAAAAATTGAATGAAAAATTATATTAAGTATAAAACCAATAATTATTAAATAATTAAATGCTAATTAATTAATAAATTAATACAAATATAAATATATATAAGTATAAATATATATATATATATATATATATATATATATATATATATATATATATATATATATACACATATATATATAAAAGTAGAGTAAATATTAAATTGTGTATATGTACTTTAATTTAATAACTATAACAAATGTATATTTATGCAACCATTCTTATCTCAAAAGTGATTTTAACTTCAATATACTAGCAATAGATGTGGAATTATTCAAATCTGGCCAGCTATGTGTGTTCAATCTAAGTTGCAATTCAAGTTCAAGTTTTTCTAATAAAAGTTGCCACGCACCAACCCTAGTATCTAATTTTTGGACATCAAGAACCACAAATTTAAACTTGTGAGAGGTTTCTATACTAACATGTTTTGCTAGAGCATTTAATTCATTTCAATCTCATATAGCTCTAATGTGTTCGCCAATGCGTTCTTTAAATTTCCTTTCCTTTTTTCCTACATAAAACGTAGTACAATTACAACATAAAGCGCAATATACAACCTTTTCGCTGTTACAGCAAGCTTTTTCCTTTAGATGGATTTTGATGCCATTTATCAGGACTTCATTGGTTTCAAACACATAAGAGCAATACTTACACCTGCCACATCTAAAAGTCCTACCATACCTTCTACTTAATTTTTGTTCTAAACATTTTTTCAAATTCATACCTTTTTTATACACTGTCGGTGGAGTTGAGTTGAAATAACCATGTACTGATGTATCAGCTTGAATAAGCAAACAATTTTTCTTTATAATGTTATTATAAGAATTAAAGGTAGTAATAAAACTCTTAATAAAACTTTTAGCATCTGCAGTAATTATTATCTTTTCATTATTATAGTTTTGTGTTAAATCAGTAATTTTATTATCTGTATTCCCTGTACTTTTCATCATTAATTCATTAGACAGGACAGGGGTAACCTTTTTAAGTAAAGGAATAAAATATAAATTATCCCGTTTGGTTACGACTTCATGCATAATATTATTTATCAATTTATCTGGATACCCTCTATTTCTGAACATTCCACATAAAATCAAACATTTAGCTATAAAATCATCTCTGTTGCTGACCATTCTAGAGGCCCTAACAAATTGACCTTTCAAGACGGCTCTTTTTTGGGAAAAGGGGTGTCAACTGTTAAAATGCAGCAAACTATTACTATAAGTTTCTTTACGATATATTTTAGATATAAATTCTCTTCTTAAAGTATCTTTTTCCAATAACACATCTAAATAAGCTATGGAAGTGGAATCTTTTGCTGCTGTAAATTTTAAAAAGGTTGTTGTTGAGTTTATATATGTTAAAAACTCTTCCAACTTCTCAACATTTCCACACCATAAAATAAATATGTCATCTAAAAAATGCAAATAGGTCTTACAATAATTAAAACATAATGATTTAAAAATATATTTTTCCCCCACATATGCATTACTATATTTGCAATTGCTACTCCTTCAATTTGTAAATAAATATTGTTGTTAAAAATTATAAAATTATTTCTTAAAATAATATCCAGCAGTTGATCAAATAAATTAATTCTAGCTTTGGTTAAACCCTTGTCATACAAAAATGAATTAAACCACTCCATTCCTATGTCATGCGGAATAACGGAATACAAATCTTTAACGTCAATTGTAACCAAAATGTCATTTTCATTGTAATCAAAAGACCCAATGGTAGACAAAAGATCCCATGAGTCCTTCAACATATATTTTTCAGTTAATATATAAGTTTTTAAATTGGTATCAATAAATTTTGCTATTGGATAGGTTATAGACCCCTGCGCATCCACAATTGGCCTGAAGGGAGGTTTTTGTAGGTCCTTGTGAATCTTTGGGACTCCGAACATAGTTGGTGTCCTCGGATAGCAAATATTCATATAATTAAACTCTTTGATGTTTATATTACCTTCAATAAATAAATCATAAATAATACCTCTGATGCATCTGTATGCACCATTTAATTAATTAATTGAACTTAATGTATATGTATTACTATTTAAAATACTTTCTAATGCTTTATTATAATCATGAATGTTAAATATAGTCATACCACCTCCCTTATCAGGCTTGATCAATCTAATGTTTCTTGTATCCATAATAGTGTTCAATATGTTATATTCACTTTTTGTCAAATTATAAGTTTTGTTCTTAGTATTTAATGTATCAAGATTACGAAAATCCAACTCACATAATTTTTCGAATGTTTCCAATGTAGGATGCAAGGGAGGATTATAAGAACTAGAAACATAAAGTGGTTTCATTACCTGTTCTGTGTTGTGAAACAATAAACCTAAATTTAATTTCCTAACGAATATTTTCAAATCAATGATGGAATGTGCAACATTCATCTTTTTACATGGAATAAAAGTTTCACCACGTGAAAGCAAGTCACAAATGCAATGATCAAAAGTAAAGTCTGAATAATTGTATACTGTAAAACCTCTTGTGGTATTGGTATACATAATGGGCCTTTTTATGGTAATTTCATTTGCTAGCGTCCCCTCTATTGACCTCTGTATTGGTTGTTCTTCCCTCTGGTAAAAGTTCCCCGATAATGGGCTTGATTCTGCGACCCCTAATTCTTTTTCTGACCTTGATGTTGAAATGATTGCCGACGTTGTATAAGTCTTTCGGATCTCCGTAATGGTGGAAATTGGTCTATTTCTAAAAAAGTATTGTCTTCCAAATCACTTTCTTCTCCTATAATAGACAAATTAACATTATTGTCATTTCCACTATGATGGGCCATCATTTTAGATCCCCATTGTTGTGAAATTGGGGGTGGGGGATAAGCCATGCCTTGCCGATATGAATTGACATCTTGATCTAACTTTTTAAGTTTTCTGTCTTTTATTAATTTCATTTTCTCATCAATTGATTTAAAAATTCGTTGGTAATCAAAATCATTACTGGTGAAAGCAGAGTCATTTTTTACTAACGTATTCAACTCTTCAGCTTTTTATGTTAATAAAGCTATGGTCTTTTTGTTGTTTCCAATAACCAAATTCATGTAATCGAACCCAAACTTGTCAAATAATTTAATTAATTCCATGTGTAAAGATGAATTAGCTATAAGTCTTGTAGGAAATCTCCGCACACGTAAACCCTTGTGAACAATTTTCCTTTTTAAACATTCTTGAAAATAGTTATTGTCCATCTGCAATTTTTTAACTTTTAAAAGAATATAGTCCAGTTCGGATAGTTTATCGTTAAATGTTTTTGACGTACCTGTAGTGATATTCATTGTCGGTGTGAAACCATAATTATTGTATAACCAGGAAGATATTTCATTATTCCTTGTTGTATTTGGCTCTCCTGAAGTCGATGGCTGTTCACCTTCTCTTGCATCAAATGGGCTCCCAGAAGAAAGACGTCTCCTATTTGGTTCACCCAAGTCAATTCCGTTAATGTCCACAAATGGATTAGTATGAAGAGAAAGGTTTGAGTCCTGCGATAAACCGCGTTGTTCCAAGTGGTCAATTCTGTCCGTTAGTTTTTCAATTAATTGTGTTAGGTTACTTAAAATACTTCCATGTGCTCTTGCAACCTCCGTCTCAGCCATGTCCGTGTGGAAAAAACCAAGATAATAAGAGCAGCAACAAAACGATCCAAAAACCAACAAACAACGGACTTGACCAAAAGAAGTTTAATACCAAATATAAATTAAAAATGCACAACAATCAAAATAAGCGCTTTCGTTTGGCACCTGCCAAACTTTTTCAAACAGTTGTTGCATCACTTCCTGTGAGTTAAATAGTATTTGTTCGTGATGTAAGCAGTAACAATTTGATTCAAAGTAATTAAAGTTAAAAACAGCACATGTCTTATAAGTATCATTTTCCGTAAATAATAAGTATAATGTTAAACCAACATTTTATATCTGCCCAGACTCAAACCTAGTAATCATTTGTATGGTCATAATGTATTTGATCAACGTAAATATTTTTATCATTTATACATCTAACAATGTAATTCCCCATTTGCGCAAACAAAACAGCTCAAATACATACATATTCATCAAGTAAAACAATCAAAAAACATCTTAAGAATACAAGTAGTAGTTTTTCTTAATAAATGTGTGCTATCTTTTCCATGAGCCCATTTTTTAAAAAACCTGAACATTCACGTATTAACTAGTATAGTCCATTCAACAGCAAACTGCGGACCAATTAATCTTTTAAAAGTTAAAAAATTGCAGATGGACAATAACTATTTTCAAGAATGTTTAAAAAGGAAAATTGTTCCCAAGGGTTTACGTGTGTGGAAATTTCCTACAGGACTTATAGCTAATTCATCTTTACACATGGAATTAATTAAATTATTTGACAAGTTTGGGTTCGATTACATGAATTTGGTTATTGGAGACAACAAAAAGACCATAGCTTTATTAACAAAAAATGCTGAAGAGTTGAATACATTAGTAAAAAATGACTCTGCTTTCACCAGTAATGATTTTGATTACCAATGAATTTTTAAATCAATTGATGAGAAAATGAAATTAATAAAAGACAGAAAACTTAAAAAGTTAGATCGAGATGTCAATTTTTTATTTAATTTAATTTTTTTTATTTATTTTTATTTAACATTTGCTGACCGGGAAAGTCCGACTAGGTTCCACAGATCCTGTTTTCAGTGGAGGCCCAGGGAGATATGCTCCAGAAGCAGTCTTTAGAATGTGGGAGGAAACCGGAGTACCCAGAGGAAACCCATGCGAATGCAGGGAGAACATGCAAACTCCACACAGAAGGCACCCCAGCTGAGAATCAAACCGGAGAACCTCTTGCTGTGAGGTGACAGCGTTAACCACTGCACCACTGCGCCGCCCAATTCATATGGGCAAGGCATGGCTTATCCCCCACCCCCAATTTCACAACAATGGGGATCTAAAATGATGGCCCATGATAGTGGAAATTACAATAATGTTAATTTGTCTATTGTAGGAGAAGAAAGCAATTTGGAAAACAATACTTTTTTAGAAATAGACCAATTTCCACCATTACGGAGATGCAAAAGACTTATACAATGTCAGCAATAATTTCAACATCAAGGTCAGAAAAAGAATTGGGGGTCGCAGAATCGAGCCCAGTATCGGGGAACTTTTACCAGAGGGAAGAACAACCAATACAGAGGTCAATGGAGAGGATGCTAGCAAATGAAATTACCATAAAAAGGCCCATTATGTATACCAATACCACAAGAGATTTTACTGTATACAATTATTCAGACTTTACTTTTGATCTTTGCATTTGTGACTTGCTTTCACGTGGTGAAACTTTTATTCCAAGTAAAAAGATGAATGTTGTACATTCCATCATTGATTTGAAAATATTCGTTAGGAAATTAA
Source organism: Protopterus annectens (assembly GCF_019279795.1). Lineage (NCBI taxonomy): Eukaryota > Metazoa > Chordata > Ceratodontiformes > Protopteridae > Protopterus > Protopterus annectens. Next base: position 1,028,261,425 of record NC_056731.1, on the reverse strand, counting down.
ATTTAGATTTATTGTTTCACAACACAGAACAGGTAATGAAACCACTTTATGTTTCTAGTTCTTATAATCCTCCCTTGCATCCTACATTGGAAACATTCGAAAAATTATGTGAGTTGGATTTTCGTAATCTTGATACATTGAATACTAAGAACAAAACTTATAATTTGACAAAAAGTGAATATAACATATTGAACACTATTATGGATACAAGAAACATTAGATTGATCAAGCCTGATAAGGGAGGTGGTATGACTATATTTAACATTCATGATTATAATAAAGCATTGGAAAGTATTTTAAATAGTAATACATATACATTAAGTTCAATTAATGAATTAAATGGTGCATATAGACGCATCAGAGGTATTATTTATGATTTATTTATTGAAGGTAATATAAACATTGAAGAGTTTAATTATATGAATGTTTGCTATCTGAGGACACCAACTATGTTTGGAGTCCCAAAGATTCACAAGGACCTACAAAAACCTCCCTTCAGGCCAATTGTGGATGCACAGGGGTCTATAACCTATCCAATAGCAAAATTTATTGATACCAATTTAAAAACTTATATATTAACTGAAAAATATATGTTGAAGGACTCATGGGATTTTTTTGTCTACTATTGGGTCTTTGGATTACAATGAAAATGACATTTTGGTTACAATTGACGTTAAAGATTTGTATTCCGTTATTCCGCATGACATAGGAATGGAGTGGTTTAATTCATTTTTGTATAACAAGGGTTTAACCCAAGCTAGAATTAATTTATTTGATCAACTGCTGGATATTATTTTAAGAAATAATTTTATAATTTTTAACAACAATATTTATTTACAAATTGAAGGAGTAGCAATGGGGTCCCCATGTGGGGGGCTTTATGCAAATATAGTAATGCGTATGTGGGAGAAAAAATATATTTTTAAATCATTATATTTTAATTATTGTAAGACCTATTTGCATTTTTAGATGACATATTTATTTTATGGTGTGGAAGTGTTGAGAAGTTAGAAGAGTTTTTAACATATATAAACTCAACAACAACCTTTTTAAAATTTACAGCAGCAAAAGATTACTCTTCCATAGCTTATTTAGATGTGTTATTGGAAAAAGATACTTTAAGAAGAGAATTTATATCTAAAATATATCGTAAAGAATCTTATAGTAATAGTTTGCTGCATTTTAACAGTTGCCACCCCTTTTCCCAAAAAAGAGCGGACTTGAAAGGCCAATTTGTTAGGGCCTCTAGAATGGTCAGCAACAGAGATGATTTTATAGTTGAATGTTTGAATTTATGTGGAATGTTCAGAAATAGAGAATATCCAGATAAATTGATAAATAATATTATGCATGAAGTCATAACCAAACGGGATAATTTATATTTTATTCCTTTACTTAAAAAGGTTACCCCTGTCCTGTCTAATGAATTAATGATGAAAAGTACAGGGAATACAGATAATAAAATTACTGATTTAACACAGAGCTATAATAATGAAAAAATAATAATTACTGCAGATGCTAAAAGTTTTACTAAGAGTTTTATTACTACCTTTAATTCTGACAGTGGGTTTATAAATAACATTATAAAGAAAAAATGGTTGCTTATTCAAGCTGATACATCATTACATGGTCATTTCGACTCAACTCCACCAACAGTGTATAAAAAAGGTATGTTTTTGAAAAAAATGTTTAGAACAAAAATTAAGTAGAAGGTATGGTAGGCTTTTAGATGTGGCAGGTGTAAGTATTGCTCTTATGTGTTTGAAACCAATGAAGTCCTGATAAATGGCATCAAAATCCATCTAAAGGAAAACGCTTGCTGTAACAGCGAAAAGGTTGTATATTGCGCTTTATGTTGTAATTGTACTACGTTTTATGTAGGAAAAATGGAAAGGAAATTTAAAGAACGCATTGGCGAACACATTAGAGCTATACGAGATCAAAATGAATTAAATGCTCCAGCAAAACATGTTAGTACAGAAACCTCTCACAAGTTTAAATTTGTGGTTCTTGATGTCCAAAAATTAGATACTAGGGGTGGTGCGTGGCAACGTTTATTAGAAATCTTGAACTGGAATGGCAACTTAGATTGAACGCACATAACTGGCCAGGTTTGAATAATTCCACATCTATTGCTAGTATATTGAAGTTAAAATCACTTTTGAGATAAGAATGGTTGCATAAATATACATTTGTTATAGTTATTAAAGTACATATACACAATTTAATATTTACTCTACTTTTATGTATATATCTATATATATATATATATATATATATATATATATATATATATATATATGTATATATATATTTATACTTATATATATTTATATTTATATTATTTTATTAATTAATTAGCATTTAATTATTTAATATTTATGGTTTTATACTTAATATCATTTTTCATTCAATTTTATTAATTCAAAATTACATGTAGAATGATGTTTATTTGAGGAAATGTATATTAATATAATTTTATTAATTTTTACATCTTTTTACACTTTTTTTACACTTTTACATACAATATCTTAATAGATTTATGTATTTATTATAAAACAATACTATATAAGATATTTTATATATTATAGTTGAACATTTCAATGCAAAGACGAAAAGTGACACGAATACATTGTAGTATATGTGCATCATTTTAAAAGCAAATTTTAAAGTAATTAATAGGTTTTATTAAATTATATCAATGTGAATGGTTGATTTAAACCACTGAAAATAAAAATTTTTTGAATTAAACTGGTAACAACATTGTGAGTTACTGTACTTTCATTTATAGAAATGTACAGTTGAAAATATATGGAGTAATGTTGAAATGGTTGATTTAGCGGACTACATATACATATTTATTTATTTACATTTACATACATTTATTTCATTTATTATAGTTATTTATTTACCATTATTCAGTGACATAATTGGTCCGCAGTTTGCTGTTGAATGGACTATACTAGTTAATACGTGAATGTTCAGGTTTTTTAAAAAATGGGCTCATGGAAAAGATAATACACATTTATTAAGAAAAACTACTACTTGTATTCTTAAGATGTTTTTGATTGTTTTACTTGATGAATATTTATGTATTTGAGTTGTTTTGTTTGTGCAAATGGGAATTACATTGTTAGATGTATAAATGATACAAATATTTACGTTGATCAAATACATTATTACCATACAAATGATTACTAGGTTTGAGTCTGTGCGGATATAAAATGTTGGTTTAACATTATACTTATTATTTACGGAAAATGATACTTATAAGACACGTGCTGTTTTTAACTTTAATTACTTTGAATCAAATTGTTACTGCTTACATCATGAACAAATACTATTTAACTCACAGGAAGTGATGCAACAACTGTTTGAAAAAGTTTGGCAGGCGCCAAACAAAAGCGCTTATTTTGATTGTTGTGCATTTTTAATTTATATTTGGTATTAAACTTCTTTTGGTCAAGTCCGTTGTTTGTTGGTTTTTGGATCGTTTTGTTGCTGCTCTTATTGTCTGTCTTCTAAACAGACTAAAACATGAACTAGCATCACCACTAAGTACACTTTTCAATCATAGCCTAACCACATGCTTTGTTTCTGTGGAATGGAGAACAACTACAGTTATTCTCCTCCACAAAGGTTGCCTAACAACAAACCTGGGGAATTACACACCAATAAGCCTGACCAGCCTCATCTGTAAGGTCATGGAATGTATCATTATGGACCTCATAACTAAAGACATAGGTTACCTCCAAACCCTGTATCTTACCCAATTCGGCTTCATGAAGGGCAGATCCTGCCTGTTAAATCTGGTGGATTTCTTTGAAAGTGTGACCAAGGCCATTATTGAGGGCAAATCTGTGCACCCAGCATACTTAACTTGGCAAAGTCTTTCAACACAATCCCACATTTAGACATTACCAATAAACTTAGCAACTGAATATAAACCCATTCATTCTAAGATAGGTTGCCAACTGGCTCACAACCAGACACACACTATCAAAGTGGGTGACTCCACATCAGCTAGCAGACCTGTTACCATTGGGGTGCCACAGGGTTCAGTGATGGGCTCCCTACTGTTTAGTATATACTTCTCAGATGTTCAGGTCAAAACTAAAGGGTTGTGGCTGACCAATTTGCAGATGACTGCAAACTAGGTGCAATCATTGAATCCCCAAATGATGTCAGTATACTCCATGATGGTGTCACATAGATCAGCAAATAGTGTATCAGTCATGGTCTCAAACTGAATGCAAAGAAATGCATCATATTTCCCTTCAGCACAATGTCCCTTCACACTATCAAATCAATAACAATGCTGTAAGTACCCATGAAGTGGTAAGGGACCTGGGATCACAGATTGACCGTGACCTTAACTTCGACCAACACGTGTCTACCATTGTCAGAAAAGCTTTCCATGCAACTCACTTGATTAGTAAAGGCATAGCCTTGAGAGCTAAAGAAGTTATAACCCCTCTATACTTGGCATTTATCTGGCCCCTAATTGAGTATAATGCATCATTCAGTATTTACTGTACTAAGCACCTACTGCAATTAGAGAGACCTCAGAGGTTTCTAACAAAGATGATCAAGGGCCTCCAGCATGTGCCTTACATGGACTGACTATAATCCCTGTCACTATACTCTGTATCATATAAGCTTCTTAGGGGAGACGTGCCTGGCCTACGGAGCAATCCAAGACTGAAACCTAATGATATTACTTTATATTCTAAGTCAAATGGGTCTATGGCCACCCATTATAGGGACTTAAGTATAACCTGTCACTTAAAAAGAACACACTGAAGGGACAGATTTATCTCCCAGTGACTGCCATGCCTTTGGAACAGGCTACCAATTCATGGGAAACAGAGCATCTCTGTGACTCTGTTCAACATAAATTCTTTCCAGGAATAGAGCTCACAACCCTCCTAGACATGGGGAGTCATCACTAAATGCAATCTTGGGTATTGACTAGTACCTGTAAGGTATTACATTGGGTTGAAACAGCTAGGCTTAAAATGACCTCCGGGTAATCTCCTTTGATTTTATGATCCTTTGATCCTATGAAGAACTGCAACTGTCATGAAAAATATGCAAATCATGATACCTGACAAAGGATAATAAGATATATCTGTTCTGTAACTGTGTTCCATCAGATTCAGATATGGTTGTATGTGAATACTGCATATTTGTACGAAGGTCAGCATGGACCACCATTGTCTACTGCAAATTCTCATTCTAAGTTCAGCACCTCAAGATATGACTATGGATGTGATAACACTTTCCCACCAGCAGTGCAAATGAGCTTGCCAGTGCTATACTTCAGGGAGAGAGTAAAAAAAATTACAATAATGAATTATGGGAGTATATGGTAGAACTTCTGTGTGTGTTACTGCCATTTTGAAATGGAAATATCTGCATTTCACACTGAAGTTGACTCAGTTTATTCTGTTAATTCGTGTCTTTACTGCAGTGGTTACACTTGCACAAAAAGCATCACTGTTATTTAGAAGTGCACTATGATATTTAAGAAGTGTATATATTTTTAATGCATTCTTTGCAAGCACGAGCCAAGACAACTGACAGTGACATACTAAATGGTTGCTATTTGTAAGCAATTATCTCAGGATGAGCTGTCATGAATGCTTGATTGATAATCCACTATTTTACAGTTGTGATTGGCATAGACATGTCGTCACCATAATGCAATGTGCATGAATGACACTATATAGATGTTAGCAGAGAAGTATATAATCACATGGATCAAGCACAGTGATGTTATGTTAACCTGTCTAGACATATACACTTGCCCCAAATTTAGTGATGCACAGCAGCTGATGTTCAAAATAGTGACATTTTAATACTTGCATATTTGCATTTTCACATAGCCAAAGTCAGACTTCTCCTGTGGTGCTTCATCTTCTTACTGTGTTCCCTAGATTGTGAAATAGATAGGTAGGTGGTTCTAATATGACAGTGGTGAATGTGTGCGTGTGTGTGTGTGTGTGTGTGTGTGTGTGTGTGTGTGTGTGTGTGTGTGTGTGTGTGTGTGTGTGTGCGTGTGGGTGTGTGTGTGGTTATACTGACAGCCTTAATACATGTGCTGTGCCCACTTCTATTGAGGAGAAGAATTTAAATTTGGACACAGCTCCATCTGCATTTTATCCCACTTTTACCGCAGGCATCTTCTCTGCAACACACCAATGAGGTCATCTTGTCAAAAGTGCACTCTTTACCCTTTAAAATCAAAGTTTTCCTGTGGAGGTTGCAGATATTACTGTGCTGTATGGATTGTGTAACTAAAAAGAGAGGAGGTTTAAATCTCACTGTGGTGAACTTGTGTTTGTGGCTAAAATATCAGATATGTATACCTTTTGGAAAGGACTTATTATAGCAACTTCCACTTGGAGAAGATTTTAACTTGGGGAGGATTCCACTGTCCTTCTACCTCACTTTTATCACAAACATCTTTGCATCAAACTGATGAAGTAACCCTGTCAAAAGTCACTCTGTCTATCCTTAGGAGTCAGATCTCTGATGTGGTGCTTGCAATTTGTTCTGTAACCTGATGGTGCAACTAGTTAGATAAGTGGTTCACATCTGTTGAATTTGTGTGTGTGGATCTAGTGATAGGTAAGTAAAGCCTCAAAAATAGATGAGCTGTGTTCTCTTCCACTCACTATAAAAATTAATTTTGGACACAGGTCTCTCTGTACTTTATCCCACTTACTACAGGCATATTCTATGAAACACACTGATAGGTCATCCTGTCAAAGTTGCACTCACTACCCTTTAGAGTCAGACTTTTTCTGTCTACCTTGTACCTATTTCTGTATTTTATAGGTCATGTAACAGATGTGGTCTATCAGCATCCACTCAGGGGAAACATGTCACCAAGTAGAGGACTGCCCCAACCCTTTCTTCCACCTTTACCATGAACATCTTCCCTGCAATGCACTGATAAAGTCATTCTTTCCTAAGTACACTCTCTCACTGTAAAATACAATTTTCTCTTGTGATGCTTGTGGTTAATACTGTGACTCTAGATACTATAACTAGAGAGTTGGGGGTTCAAATCCAACATTGCTTGAATACTGTGACTATGTATGCTGTCATGTAAAAATTTCTCTTTGACAGCATCCCTTATGTAAAGTTCTAATCAGATGATGTATTTTAACTCATAGAGGATACTCTATAAATTTCTGTTACCTCCGGGCACTACCTAGTTTTGGAAACACAATGGTTACATCATGTTTTCAAAAATGAACTACATCGAACTTGTATAATGACTTATCCTGTGAAAGTGGTTTTTGATACTGTATTGTCTACTGCATAGCTAAAGATGGAAGAGGTTTGAATCCAGCAATGATTGACTGCTATGAGTATTTGTTTGTCATGCTGTATAGAGAAGGCTTCTAGCGCATATAATATGTGTAGCTGTGCATTGTTACTGTGGTCTTCAACTGCCTTTATAGAATAATATCGCCATATTGAACAATGGTGACTTCTTCCATTTAAATGTACACTGTTAAAATTGTAAAAATACATTTACTGTGATCTGTGTGATTCAGCAGAGTTCTGTACATTATGATCTTCCACAGTCTGTTCATATTCAGCTACTAATTCTTACAATCATTTGTATTTGTATGACTGTCAGTGCACATACAGGTAACAATGTTGTCACCCTGCTAATGTTTGCATATATGTATAGCTTGGATTCCTGTTACAAGAATTTCTTCTAATTTTTCACACAGAAATGCTTTATTGGATAATGATGATGATAGTGGAAGGCATTATGCTTTTCCAAGAGAAATACTAAGGCTTTTCATGTGATGAGGACATTAGACAATGCTCTTTCTGCTGTTGCCTTAGTAAGGCAAGTGTTCTAATCTGTGATTATCCACACATTGTGCATGATTGCCATTCTCTCATCAGAGTGATGATCACATTAAATATCATATGTGTCTGGTTATACTTAGCAGAAGGCACTGCTGTGTGAGAAATAGACCTATAGCAAAATCCTTTTAAAGAAATTACAGACTCATATATCCCTTGCAGCAATAGCATGACATCATGGCTCTGGAGACCAAAATATGTCACAATATTAGCAACTCCTGCACAGTGACACATTTATTCTTCACAATATTATGCAGCTTCTGTCATCACATAATCAGGTGTTCAAAACCCACATTGGCTGGTGATAAACATTATTTCTCCTTATGCTAACATGCATGCATGGCATACAAAGCAGCTTTATGTGTACAGTTACAGGGGAGAAGTAGCCTCCATCTATTTTCTTTGACAAATTGTTTACAGCAAAATCATATGTCATAATGATTTCACATAGGTGTAGTCTCACAGCTGTGTTAAGATTTCAATTGTTGCACATGAGAATCCATATATGTTGTTAGTCGGTGGATTTACATAGGATGCTGTTCAGTTCAAACAAAGGGTGACATATGACTGCACTGATATTATTAAACAGTATTGTATTAAGTTGTTATCCTTACTTGTTACTTTGAAGAAAGAAATCTAAACTCATTTTGTAATGTCCTGTCAGTGAAACATTCATACTGCAAATATCATGGTGAGAGTTGTATAACATATCTATACAGAGTGTGCTTCAATTGTGGGATAATGTTGTCTGCAAAGCAATAGGAACAATATCCTTGGGCAAAAAACTTTGACACTGCACTGCTCACAGCTGGATGAAAATTGACGTAGTTACCATCCTGTCATAATTCAGACAAAATCATCTTGTACAAATTATCGTAAAATGTCCTTTATTACTTCACACATTAATTTCATTTATTTGTGACAAGACCCAATGCTATGTCATTTTGCAGACACAGTAAATACACAGCTCTGTAGAGTGTGTAGTGTGACAGGCAAGGGTTTGAATCTGCTAACATGCCTCTGTCAGATAACAGAGTCAGACAAGAATGGCTCAGCAAAGAACATATTTATGGCACGCTAATAGGGCAGCATTTTAAGACATCACCCTCAAGGTAGGGGGTGGATACCCATCACAATACAGAAGTGCTGTAAACCTTTCAAGTTTGTTCATTGTAACACAAACAGTATGCATATGTCTGTGGTATCACAGATTGATATGCATCTTGCTGATATCTGTTCTGACAAGCTCAAGTCTGGCAAGATGCAAATGTTAAGTATGCCATTGAATGTTCACAGTATTACTTAATTTCCAAGTAAGAATGCATTGTATTGCATATCTTCTTGAAAATACTTCTGTATGACTACAATAGTTTTCTTCAATTGTACAGCTTTAAAGTACGAGAGGACTTATATAACATTTCATACTGTATGGCATGATGCATCATAAACTGTGACTGTGCCTGTGTTAGCACACTTACTTGTGTCTGTGTTGTTTACATGCTGTTATTCAGTGTTTATTGCAATTTCTTGTGAGCATGCCCAGTATGATCATGTGGTAGATGCACTCCATTTATGAACGGAGACCTTGAACTAATGAAATGTCATCATATCTATCTGGTCATTTGCCACATGTATATTTTGAGTGTTATGGTATTACTGTTTAGAATGCACATGAATTTACAAAACTTGTTTGTCTAATGCATGTTTCAAGGTAATATAGCTCCTGTAAATGGTTGTCAAATGACAACAAATGGCAAAACATTTCCCTTTCTGATGTGCATGACATAACAGCTATACTGCTCATTTCTTCTTGTTTATACATGAAGTTGAGAATACAGTACTACTGCCAATTATCACACATACATTCCCTGTATATACATGTTGTTTTCAATAACTGCAGTCTATGCAAACAGCCCTAATGTATGCATTGTCATCACTGACTGCTATCTCAACTCAGCATGTTGTCAGCATTCATATCACATTTGCTCCCCTTTGTTACAGTGTTCAGAGTTGCGGTTGTGTCCCTCTCACACAGGGTTGCCAGACGTCCCTATTTGGGTGGGACTGTCCTGAGATCAGCAGCCTGATCCCGAGTCCCGCACTGCCGGTTTAAATCCCGGGCAGCCTCCGCTTTGTTTTTTTTTTTTATTTTTGATTGGCCTGTATACCGGCATATGGGCCAATCAAAAATCGCTAAACATGGAGCTTCTTGTGTTTAATGCGGAACATTGCAGTTCTGCATTAAACAGAAGTAGCTCCATGTTTAGCGATTTTTAATTGGCCCGTATACTGGTATAAGGGCCAATCAAAAAATCGCAAAACAGAGCTACTTCTGTTTAATGCGGAACTGCAATGTTTCACATTAAACAGAAGTAGCTCTGTGTTTATTTATTTTAGATTGGCCTGGGCCAATCAAAAAAAAAAAGTAAACACAGAGCTACTTTTGTTTAATGCAGAATTCTGATGTCCTAGCGTAGAAGGCCTTTTTTTTTTTTTTTAGTCTTCACTTTGTCCCTACCTGCCAAGTCAGAAATCTGGCACCCTGCTCTCACACCCATTGCTAACATTTTTAGTTTTGTGACTGGGTCAAGAATTATGGACAGGATTAAGTATTATTGCATCAATATGGAAGTATTAATGTTTAAAATTTTTCTTTGTGACACAATCACGTGTCTGTATAAACTGGGTACATTTTCTCTATTTACCCCTTTCTCTTATTTATGTAAGCACAATTAACATTGTATTCTGTGTGCACTTTCCCCATTTAATGTCCCCTGCATCTTAATTCTCATCAGCTTGTCCTTACTTTATATAAACTGTCCCTGCATGCACACAGATTAGGTTTGCTTTTAGGCAAGCCATTTTGTTTGCATTGTGTGCTCATGCTTCCCTGCAGAATTTTATTGCTGCCAGTACTGCTGCTGGTCATGGAATGGTGCTTGCAAACATGTAAGTGCAATGAGAACATTCATATTCTATGAGCACTGCTGCACATCTTGCTAAAGAGCATTGATTGTTTACGCTTCGTGCAGAGCTTACATAATTATTAATGAATACCAGGGATTGTTTCTTCTTGTTCGGCATGTTACCTCTGACATTTTATTGAGTTTTCTTTTGCTCCAGAACAAATTACAAAAGTGGCTTCAAATGCATCTTCCATAGCTGCTTCTCGAATACATTTTTTTCTTTCAGATATGGTATACAGCATGACTTATGGTGTTGTGGAATTCACATGAAGACATGTCAGTCTCCAATATCTTACAGCTTGCTGAAAGTGATGATGACAAGGTTTATCCATCCTTGTCAGTATCACTGCAAGAATTTACTGAAATTCTGTTCTTGGTATCAAGACCTTCATACATCACAACAATTCTACCCTAAAGATATAGTGCTTTGTTGTAGTCCTGTGCCAAAACAATTGATGGATTCACAGTGAAAAATGTAATGCCCACTTCTGTTGGTTCAAGATATGTTAGATCTGCAAATGTATCCAAGAGTTGCATAGCATGTACAACAAATGAATCATTGTAGCCTGCTCCTGTGTTGCCATTTTGAAGAAATATAGTGAGTATTTGAGTTACTGATGCAGCTATAACATCTAATAGACATGTTCAGCTTCTGAACCATTGATTCCTGTTCCTGTATTGTCATTTTGAAGAAAGATTGTGAGGATATCTGTAACTGATGCATCTATCAGTTGTAATAGACATTGTGTAGGCTTTGCGTTTTGAAACTATTGGATATTTCTTTTGACACTATAAGATCATATGTGTATATTGGACAAAAATGATTTGCTGATGAGACATTTGAAACTACTTATGTTCCTTTATTTGTGGATAGATATAACTAATGTAAACACTGAGTTCCTTGGCCATTGCTTATTATTTCAGAATATAATTTTAATATAAGAAAACAATGCAGTTTTTTATCATTTCTACTGATATTGAAGCTTCAAATATTCCATCTGTTTTGGAAAAATGTTGCAAATCTTTCTGTATTTAAATAGTAGATAAGTGTGCCCTTTGGAATGAAGAGTGGTAATCTGATGCTGAGTTACATTTTGAAATGGATTCAGTTTACATTTGGGTAACTCTTTTGATATAAAATAGTTTTAAGAGCATAGTATAATATGAAGTCAGCCACTGAAATATTATATTTGCTTTCCAACTGGTCATCTTACCAAGGGATTGCATTGACAGGCACTGTACTTCTGTGAAATAATATGGGTCAGCAAAGGTGGCGTCAGTGCAGCATATGTATAAAATGTCTCATGGATTGGTATCATACCACTGAAATGTCCTGTTTTTCATTTCATATTTTTGGTCTGTTCCTCAAAAAATGTGTTGCATTTTGGCAAATTACTGAGGATTGAAAACATAATATAATGATTCACATTTGAGTTCCAGGCTTCCTATGCTTCAGAAAATGCATGCTAATACAAATCTTGTTATTCTTGCAATGCAACGTTTTAAGTTTATAAGAGCAATATTTAATATCTGTCCCTAGTTTTGGGCCTTTGTTCCCAATTATCTTAGGCTTTGTCAAGATTTTGTGCACTATCACGTTAAGAGGTATGATGAATATTTTTGGTTGGGCTGTCCATTGAAAAGCATTGCGACTCAGAATTTGCCATCATACTATTATTTGGGTTCCTGGTGCCTCTCCTGGGGGACACCTAAGTTTTCTATAACCTATTTTGTAGGATCATAGGAAGCTATTAGGCTAATAACCCTAGGGCCCTTACCAGCCTAGCCAGGTTTTACCCTTATTTCCACGATCAGCACCTAACACCCCTGTCCAAGAGAGACATATGTGGAACCCCTGGGGTGAACTTATGGTTACCCATCCAATTATCCAGATTGCATTTCAAGAGGGTCAGTGAGGTGCTCTGCGTGACATGAAGGACACACACTATCCATACCCCTTCAGATGCCAGTGCGGATTTTATGCAAGAGTAGCCTAATGAATGTCTGAAGTTTATTTATTTATTTAGTTATATTTATTTAATGGAAAAGTCTGACTCGGAACAGATCTTTTTTCTGGAGAGGCACAGGGAGAAAAACTCTTTGCTACACTAAAAGCACATATTCAGTTTATACAAAGAATAGGTGTAGTGCTATAATATCAGACATGCATGAGACATGAAGTTTTATAACAACAGGCAACAAATAAATAAACTTAACAATAGTAAAATCTATAAAACTTGACTAAAATAAAAGTTATATACCACATCTTCAGTGGGGGTTTGAGTGAATGAAGACATATGAACTGGAAAGGCCACAGAAATACATCACAAAGAGAATCCATGACCTCCAACACCTGTCCTAAGTGGACAGGTTCAAGTCACTATCACTCTACTCTGTATTGTGCAGATTGCTCAGAGGTCATCTGTGTCCCACCTACAAGGCAATATTGGCATTGGCCCCTGCCATACTAGAGATGCTCCATATCTGTAAGTCTAACTCCTCCCACATCACCCACTCAAAAGGCCTAAATCTAATATGCGACTTTAACAATGCCTGCTGGAGAGATAGGTTTGTCTCCCAGAGGCTGCCCCATCTCTAGAATAGTTTTCCACTGACTCTCTTCAAGGGCAACCTTGATGAGTGGATGAGAAACCACAAATTTGTACCAGGGGTTCCACCTGCATCCCTCGTTGATAGGGGTGACAGTTGTTGACTGAGGTTTCTTTTCTGGGGATAACTCTTGGCTAGGCTTGTAAGGGCCCCAAGGCCATTAGCCTAGTAACCTCCTATGATCCTATGATATACAAAGTTGTATAAGGAACACACACTGGATCTTCAAATTACATGGAAGAACTTATAAATATGAAGTATAATGAATGCTTGCATAAATAGAATCTTAAGTAATACTTACCAAGTATTAGTAAAAGTATCAAGATAATCATAATAGCCCTGATGAGGGTAACCAGTCTATCAACTGGATATCCCAGTGATAGTATTTAAAGATAAATCTGTCACTGGTCAAAGGGTATGACAAAAAACACCCTGCATTGTGACAGTGCCATATGGCACTTTACAAATAAAAACAGTGTCTGCAGACACTGAAATAATGAATGATAACTGAAAGCAATGCAGGGGGTGTGTGACAGGTACTGTGACACACCTCCTGCATTGTGAAAGTGCCATATGGCACTTTACAGAGGAGAGCAGTGTCTGTGGACACTGAAATAATGAAATAATGAATGACAACTGAAAGCAATGCAGGGGGTATGTGACAGGTACTGTGACACACCACCTGCATTGTAAAAGTGCCATACAGCACTTTACAAATGAAAACAGTGTCCGCAGACACTGAAATAATGAACGACAAGTGGAAACAATTCAGGAGGTGTATAACAGGCACTGTGCCACACCTCCTGCATTGTGAAAGTGCAGTACTACATAATAAAATAAAATAAATAAAATAAAATAAAAAATGCTTTCCCATGTGAAAGCTAAATATCCTGTCTTGGTATTAAAACCATGCACCTCCTAGGTAGCATGCCATGACTCTAACCACTAAGCTAACAGAGCTGTACTAGTTTCAGCCATACATTTGTATACAGCTTCTTCTGCAGCTGAAATTTTGGACAGCTATGTTAGCTAACAGAACTGTCCAAAATTTCAGGTATAGAAGAAGCTATATAGAAATGTAAAGTTGAAATTTGGACAGCTTCCTTAGCTAAAGGAGCTGTCCAAATTTTAGCAATACATTGCTGAAATTTAAACAGCTCCCTTAGCTAACAGAGCTGTCCAAATTTCAGCAATAGAAGAAGCTATGTATAGCTGGAATTTTAACAGCTCTGTTAGCTTAGTGGCTAGGTTCATGGCTTGCAATGTAGTAGGTGCATGGCTTGAATGCCAAGATAGGACATTTAGCTTTTATATGGGAAAGCAGTTTTATATATATTTTTTATTTTATTTAATGATGTAGTAGTTAATATTTGTTACCCAGGATAGTGTAGCTGGTCCAAATTCCCAGTGTCATTGAAAGTCCTCATTTAAGCGCAAGTGTCCCATACAGACCAGTCACACTCCAAGGTAATGTAATGAAAGCACATAGGGGGAGGACATGTAAATTATGCAATAAGTGGTCATTAATATTCCAAAATTACCATGCTGATTGTTCAGCCCAGAGTGCCCATTGTAAATCCTAGCATATACCAATGGAAAAAGGTCCGGTTGCCCTGACTTTATTCCTTTGCTATATACTGTAATTTTATATATATATATATATATATATATATATATATATATATATATATATATATATATATATATATATATATATATATTAACAACAGCAACAAAAAAAATGCAACCTGGACTAGACATAGCAGAGAGACAGGATGGAGAAAATACTAAGAAAATCAGGTACGTTATTCAGAACTAAAGACGCATACCTGATTTTCCTTGTATTTCCTCCATTCTCTCTCTCTCCTACCCCTAAACTGTTATACATTTTATTTTTGCATATAAAAAAAAAGAAACCAAAAATGGAGCAATGGAGTCCTTCTTTTCTGCATTGCTTCATGATGTATTGGGTATGCATGGGAATGCAGGTCTCATACACATGCGCAGTACATCAGAAAAAGCCCCCAGATACTGGAAAAAAGTGGAAGGACAGCACAGCATTGGTATACAAAGACATTTATTTAATCAAAGTAAATGTTTCCTCTTAAATAATGTCATTGTATAATAGCAATAACTGGCCCCTTGGTTATGGCATAGTAAGATTTACCCATGGTTGCCTTTATTTAATCACTCAGGCTTTGCCCTAATGATTAAACCACAACAGCTGTGAGTAAATCCTAATATACCACACCAACATTGTTGGTTACTGCTTAAGTAAAATATATACACTTAATAATAATAATGTATCAGTAGTAAGTAATTAATATTCAATTCTGACTTCTTTTTTAAATGAAAATGTTTGTTTTCCCTTAGCTCAGTTTTGCTAAGCACTGCTAAGCCAAGTTAAGCAATGCTTAAACAAGACCTGCCTGAGCAATACTTAACAGTGCTCAGCTCTGCTTAGCTCACTTGAGCATTGCTAAGAAGTCCCATTCTAAGTAGTATTCAGCTCAGCTAAGCAGAGTTGCACACTGCTAAGCACTGTTCAGCATTTGCCACCTTAAGCACTGCTCAGCTCAGCTTAATGGGGTTGTGCACTGCTCAGCTTGGCTCAGCATTTTTGAAAATGGTACAATGATGGCAAAAGGTGGGAATATGGCCTTATTTAAATCGCACAGGCTGGAATACTGGCAGGAAAGTGATGGTTAAAGCTACCAACATAACAATTGCAGTAAAACCCAAATTAAAGGCCATACCACTAAATGCTAGGAGTCTAAATGCGAAACTGCACTCATTGCAAACAGTATTAACCATGGAAAATGCTGATGTCTGTGCAGTCACAGAAATCTGGTTCAAAGCTGTGGAGAGCACCCCAGCCATACCTGGTTACTCATCCTATCATACATTCAGACCCCAAACTGTGGATAGTAAAGCCAAAGGAGGTGGAGTTTCAATAAATATTAAAGACATAATGCCTCCAAACTGGTCAAACTGTATGATGCACAGGAGACACTCCAGGTGCAGTTAACCATTGACAAGACCGCTATACAAATCATAGCTAGCTACCAGCACCAAATCTGACCCAAGATGCCCAAACTGCCTATCTAGACCTGTTTGGAATCTATTCAGATTCAACCCTTTACCCTGATCCTGGGTGACTTTAACTACCCAAACAGAGACTGGAAGTACTATTCATGCCAGAACACAAATGGCCAGAGATTCCTCTATTTTGCCAATGCAAATGCTTTGGAAGAGCTAGTTGATACCTCCACAAGAGGTGATAATATCCTGGACTTGGTATTAATCAACATGAGTAACCACTGCAGCATCCTTGCATTATCATCCTCCCTTGTAAGATCAGACCATAAAGTGGTCATGTTTGAAGTCACCATCTCCCGTGACCTTCCTCTAGCTAGGGTCAAACAAAAAAACTTTTCCAAAGCTGATTACAGCCTCCTGAGGGATGGTATAAACAGCTTCATAGCCCCCTCCCCCTCTCTAGGAACCAGCACCAGTATCCAAAACTATACCATAATACTACATGAACATTTAGATAGATGCATGGAATCAGGAATACCTGACAGGACTAAACCATCCTCTACAAGGAAGAGTAAACCTGTCTGGTAGACATCTGCAATACATAAACTCTAATAACAAAAGAAAAAAAAAGTGCTGTCCAGGACCAAGGAACAGGTGCCCAACTGGAAGCAATCTCTCCTTAACCTAAACAAGCATATAAGAGCACTAGAGAAATCCTCCAAAGCAAACTTTGAGTCCAGATTGGCCACATCTACTAGAGACGATCATAAGGCCTTTTTCACATATGTCCATAATCTCAAAGATAGCACTCAGATCTGTTTAGAACTGGTGTTCAAGGACACCACATATACAAATACTGTAGATATAGCAAATCTGCTGGCTGACAGATTCAGCAAGAATTTCACCCCTCTGTCCCCCCCATCAGTAAATCAGAGCATTCCCAGTACCTCCCCCCTTCCCCTTATATCTAGGGATCAGGCCATCACTGCTCTTTCAAAGGCAACATATACAGCCTCCATGGGACACAATAACATGCCAGGCTGCATCCTACATGAACTCAGGCAGGAACTTGCAGGAGCATTAGGCACCCTATTCAACCAAAGCCTGACTACCGGCTTTGTCCCAGCTGAGTGAAGGACAGCCACTGTCATCCCTTTACACAAAGGTGGAGCATCTACCATTCCAGGAAATTATAGACCTATCAGCCTAACTAGCCTGATCTGCAAGGCCATGGAATGGATTATCATGGACCTCATTAACAAGGACATTGTCAATCTCCAAACATTTGATCCCACACAGTTTGGCTTCGTGAAGTGGAGGTCATGTCTGTCATTTTGTTGATGTTTTTGAAACAGTCACCAAAGGGAAGACAGTGCACATCACCTACCTTGACCTTGCCAAAGCCTTTGACACTATTCCCCACTCAGGCATTATAGATAAACTCTCTCAACTAGGCATCAATGTGTATGTTACTAAATAGGTAACTAACTGGCTCACTGATAGAACTGACCAAGTCAAACTAGGGGAAGCCACCTCAAGCATGAGATCCGCATTGAGTGGATTACCATATGGTTTGTTCTTGGGGCATCTGCTATGTGAGATATACTTTTCTGAGGTGCAGACCAAAACCAGTGAGCTATGGCTGACCAAGTGTGCAGATAACTGCAAGCTGGGAGCTGTCTTCAATTCCCCTAGTGATGTGGGCATCCTCCAAGAGGGTTTTACCCAAACAAATGACTGGTGCCAGAAACATGGCCTCAAGCTGAATACAAAAGAATGCATCCTCATCCCCTTTGGGGAGAGTGATGTTGCCACAAATTATCACATTAATAAAAATGTCCTAACCACGCAGTCAGTTGTGAGGGATTTGAGCACCCAGATTGATAGCAACCTGACTTTTGACCACCATGTTGCTTCCATTGTATGGAAAGCTTCCTACAAACCCACCTCATAAGTAAGGGTATCTCATCCAGGGACAAGGAGGTCATAACATCCCTGTATTCTTCCCTTATAAGGCCCATTATTAAGTACAATGCCCCATTCTGCATGTAACTTGCAAAGCACATGCAGCAGCTGGAGAGACAACAGAGGTTCCTCACCAGGGGAATCCAGGCCCTCAAAAATCTACCATACTCAGACAGGCTAAAAGCCCTATCCCGCCACTCTGTGACATACAGACTCTTCAAAGGTGACCTCTTTCTGGAATACAACACATTGTACGACCCAGGCCTGATGGAGTTCCTGCATATCTGTAAGACAAACTAAACTTGCACAACCTGCATGCAAGGCCCTAAACTGGTCTGTGACATGAATAGAATTTGTTTGTGGGATAGAATTGTTTCCCAAAGATGTGGCTGACTGTGGAATAGAGTCACTCTCCATGTCATGCAGATTACCTCTCTATGTCTCTTTAAGTGGAACCTGGATGACTGGATGGGAAGCAGAACATACACCTCTGGGATTCCACCTGTGTCCCTGCTTGACAGGGAAAACGGTGCTGACTTTGAAGGAACATGGGCAAAAGTCTTGGCTAGGCCTATGAGGGCCTCCAAACCAATAGCCAACTATCATCCTATGAACCTATTACCATAGATGCTTGCTGTAATTATTTCAGACTGTCCTGAAATAGTCTGAAATTACTCCCTGTGAGACTGAACTCTGTAGTTACTGTATTGATTGAGTATTGTCTTGTTCCTTTATTAGTTGTTATTAAATATAGGTAAACCTTATAATTGTGTCTGGTCTGTATAGAACTAAGTAAGCTCTTAGAGCACTTGCATGTGTATTTGGTGACACTGTATAGCCCACACCAATAGGCGGTCTTGGTCACACTTACCATTTGGCTAATAAGCACATCACACAGTAGGATTTGTCATCCTTTACAGTAGCTGATAAAGAGTTGGATTGTGTAGTCAGAACTACCTTTAAGTGTGGTCAAAAGGGACCATAGTTGTTAAACCTGTGCCAGCCTTTCCCATGAGTGTGTGTGTGTGCGTGTGTGTGTGTGTGTGTGTGTGTGTGTGTGTGTGTGTGTGTGTGTGATTCATAAATCAAATCTCAAAGTGTGTGTGCGTCAACTGCTTGGGCAGGGAAACATAGCACAGGTCAGACAGAGATGGTGGTGGATGTTTTGGATTTGGTGCTCTGGTGAGATGCTAACTATATAGCTGTGCCAGTGGGGAGTTTTATTGGGGATCTGGAGTGAGAGGGAGGAACCAGCCCCAGACTGACTGTGATCTCTGTGTGCTCTCAAGGGTAATTGTACTTTACTGTGTGTATTTGTCATCCTTCCGTTGTGTACATCCCTCACTGGTGGTAGTAGTGATGATTGTGGCTTCTTGATTACTGGGCCAGTGCATGGGCATCACACTGACAGTACATACTGGTGGATACAGCTGACACATAACATTATGTACCATCCTTGAGCCTGTCTCAGTCTGCCAATGTCATACAAGATTATTTCACAGATTGGCTAGGTCTCCCTGACAATTCCTAACCTATTTTGGCTAGGTCAGTGTGTACCTCACACCTGTATCTGAATGCCTGACACCTATGGCTAACATACCTGGTGAGTCCCTTGAGCAGAATAGCAGGTTATAGGTACTAGTAGTGGGGAGATGCTGGCTCTGGCTCAGCAGCAGTGCATACATATTGAGCATGCAACGTAATGGAATGGCTACAGTAACAGATATCCATGTACCATTACTGTGTCCCCAGTGGTCTGGCATGTCACAGACACATTCCCGAAACTCTGTGGACAATCATCATTTATTGTCCAATTGATGTGTGAGAATACACATTTGTCTGTCAGGGGGTCTTCATCTATCAGGCATATGTACCCATTTTGCAAACATCTGGGTACTGCAGATGTCAAACACCTATGAGGCGGTCACCCTACACCACATATGCACTGCTCTTTGTTATTGTGTACCCCCAGATGTTCCTGGAATGTCCACATGAACCTGTAGTAGCACTCACCTATTTGTCAGATGTCAATTAGAAACACTGCTGAACTGCCAAAGGTAACCGAATTAAACAAGAAAAAAAGAAAAAACAATCTTCGGTACACCTCCATGGCTTTAGTTGCACTCTTCTGAAGAACTTTTTTTTAAAAACTGCTAAAAGCAAACTTTTAATGGAAACAGTGGTAATAAAAACAGTCACAGTCAAACATCAACATGGAGAGCTATAACACCAGATAAGTGCTTTCGGCAATGAGCCTTCTTCAGATCATGATTTCTTCTTGCATTCCTCCTAGAATAAAAGTGAGAACTAACCAATGAGGACTAGGATAGGAGACACACCTACCCATTATCCAATTTGGAATTTAACCAATGGCTGGTTTCCTGAGGACCAGCCTCCTAGCTTACACCAATAGATATTCTCCTATTCTTAAGGATCAACTTAAGTGGTACTATGATGTTCACCCCAGGTGGTCAATCAGCCTTCAGGTTCACAATCCAGCTAGTTTCACAGAGCTCAGTATGGTTGGTAATGTCTCCTTCCCTAACAGTATAGGGTACACATTGGACCACTTTAAAAATAAATGTATGTGTAGGTTGTGTAGAAATATGCATGGCAAGTGCATTATTAAGATCTACGTTACGAATATACCTAAGATGACGAAGTGTTATATCTTTCAAGCGCTGATCAGTCTTGCCAATGTAAAAAGATTCACAATGGCAGCACATCACAAGCTAGACTAAGTGTCGGCTATTACAGTCTGCATACACTTTAAATACATGTTTTTTTTCTTTAATGTAGAGTGTGTAAAAGTGTTGCTACTGTCAATGAGTGGGCAAGCTTTGCATCTTGTACATTTAAATGTCCCTTTCCTGTCAGAGATCTTGTTGAAGCTAAATCCATCTTTGTTACAGAGCAGTCTTTTAATATTTTTCTTGTTTTAAAAGTGAACCTTGGATGCTCGCCTGCTATATGCTTTATTTTATCATCTTCCACAAGTATCAGCAAAAACCTCCGGATAATATCACAAATCTCTTTGTTATCTGTGCTGTATGTGAGTGCACAATTCCAAGTGTTGTTACTCTCTTTTGTGCTGTTGACATTATTGCTAAAGAGTTCCTTTCTTTTATAGAATGGCTTACCTTTCCCTTCCCTTATTTCATTACGGTCAGATTTAATTCTTAGATCTTGCACTTTATAACCTCTGTCTTGTAGATTCTACTCGAGCTGAAGACACTCTTGATTAAATCAGGCATCATCAGTACAAAGTCTAGAAAAAGCTGTATCTGAATGCCTGACACCTATGGCTAGCATACCCGGTGAGCCCATGCAGCAGGACAACAGGTTATAGGTACTAGTAGTGGTGGGATGCTGGCTCTGGCTCAGCAGCAGTGCATACATACTGAGCATGCAACATAAGGGAATGGATACAGTAACAGATATCCATGTACCATTACTGTGTCTGCAGGGGTCTGGCATGTCACAGACACATTCCCCAAACTCTGTGGACAACCATCATGTATTGTCCAACTGGTGTGTGAGAATACACATTTGTCTGTCAGGGGGTCTTCATCTATCAGGCACATGTACCCATTTTGCAAACATCTGGGTACTGCAGATGTCAGACACCTATGAGGAGGTCACCCTACACCACATATGCACTGCTGTCTGTTATTGTGTACCCCAGATTTTCCTGGAATGTCCACATGCACCTGCAGTAGCACTCAACTATTTGTCAGATGTAGGCTAGATGACATTTTATACTAATGCTGCCCATAGGGACAACCAGCAATTGATGGCAGTGATGTCTCTGGATACATAATAACACTGTCTGTCACGGCAGTCAAGCCATGACTGATAGTCATGGTACCATCTCAGGTTACTAGGCTATGGGCTGTGAGCATACATATGCCTATTCCCCATGTTAGCACATGTGTATGCAAGGCAGCAGCTGATGTCCCCATCCAACAGGGACACAGGTGGTATCCGAAGGGTGTTTGTGCTAACCACCAAGTTGAGCAAATTATGACTGTAAAGGTTTAGGTAGCTTCCCTTCTTGATGTGGACAGGGTGCCCATTCCACTGCAGGTTAGTTGTGTGCAACACACATGTGAGCTGTCCACAAGGCAGTCCAGGTCACTCACCAGGTTGTTTGTGTGTGTGTGTGTGTGTGTGTGTGTGTGTGTGTGTATGTGTAAATGTGTGTGTGTGTGCACGTGTGTGTTTGTGTGTGTGTGCTTGTGTGTGTGTTACCACAATGGAACATGGCTTGCAGTTGTGCAACCGTGACAGCAATGCGGGGTCTGTGATTGCCATGCATGCCACAATGACATACACCCTGAGGAGTATGTATGACACTGGATAGAGGGTTGACATTATAGCCTAATACCAAGACAGGCCATTCAGTGTCTACATTGGAAAGCATGTTTATATTAATGTTAATTTCACATATTTATATTATTACTTTTATTTACAAATGTAGTTACTGACATTTGTAAGGAGCATGTGCCAGACATCAAAAAATATAAACCGAAAATATAGATGTGAGGGGGCGTGGCCAAGGATGCACACAGGATAGCAGCAGATTTCTTCAGCTCCACCAATTTCACTGCACTGACAGGAAATAATTACTTAAAAAATTAATTTATGAAGTAATTTTCTTTCTAAATATGTTTGTTTTATATATTTCTTGAACTATATCTAAAAAAGAAAGGAAATTTTAAAAATATTCCTGTCAGAAATCACCTTGGAAATTTTCTTGTCAGTTTCTCTGTTTGAAATGAGTTCCAGTAAGACAAATTCTCAAGACTCCAGCATCAAGAAAGAACTTCAGTCTCTGATATCTACAATCCAGCAACTTACTGCTAAGATGGATAAACTGGATACTAAAATTGATACCTTCATAGAAAAAACTACAAAACAAATAGACTTGTTACATATAGACTTGCAACAACAGAAGATCCAGATTACAGGCATAGAAGAGACTGTAAATGACATGGAAAATAGAATCCAAGAAGAGGAAATCAACACTGAGTTTTTGCTGAAACAAAATACACATCTACAAACAAAGCTTGATGACCTGGAAAATAGATCTAGGCGCAATAACATCAGGATTTTGGTCTACCAGAAAATATTGAAGGTAACAATATTACTTCTTTTTTAACAACATGGCTCTCTAAAACTTTAGACTTACCAGAAGCATTCTCTTTTGGTATCGAAAGAGCACATAGATCTATAGCTAATATTAACTCTAACAAAAACTATCCTAGATCAGTTATAGTTAGATTTCTATCATCTTTTGATAAAGAGATGGTTCTTAAATCTGTTTGGGCTAAAGCTCCTGTCAAAATTAATGAGACAACTGTGCATTTTGACAATGACTATTCTTCCTTGGTAATAGCTAAAAGAAAAGTTTTTCTGCCACTAATAAGGGAGCTTAAAAAAGCACAGTTTAAAACCTACCTTCTGTTTCCTGCCAAGCTAAAAATCTTCCTTCCTGATGGTCCTAAAATTTTTGATGACTTAGACTCTGCATTACTGTTTATCAAAAAAAATAAGATTTTGGATAAAATAGAGGAAATGGAATAGGCTAGTCCTTCATTAAAGAGGTTGGCAACTGAAACTTTGTGGAAGACTTCAGAGAAGAAGAAGAGACTAAAAAACAAATGACTTGTTCCATGCTTTTTTCATTTTTTTTTCTTTTCTTTATTTTTCTTCATTATTAATTTTTTTTTTTAATATAGTTATTGCATTTCCAGAAAGCCACAAATATTCTGAAACAAGATTTAATCAAAGTTATTTTCTGTGTGCAAAGAAATGTTTTGTTTCATAATCAGTCAAAATATCTGAGGAACTAATAACAAGCTATCATTCAATACGTTTTTCTTTCTGAAAAAGAGAAGTAAGGTTAGTAACTTGATACATTATTTTCTTTTTTTTTCTCCTTTTCTTCTTTTCTTTATTTTAAACAATGTCATTCTATTTAGATTATGTAGTGGGTAAGGGGTGGGGGAGGGTAGGGAGAGAAGTGTAATGAAAATATGATAAATGGAATAATAACTTATTTATTCCTTGTAAAAAAGTTTATATGTTGTTTAAATGCTATTGGTAATTATACTTCCTTGATTATATTGCTTATGCTTGTTTACAAATAATCTGTCATGCTTTAATTAATAATAATCAGAACTATATAATAGTAAATAATATGTTTCATTTCCATCTTTATTAATATAAGCAGCAAGTAATATTCCATTGTAAATACTTTTTATAGCATCCTTTTACATTTTTTTTATTTCTGCTTTATTCTTTTTTATTTTCTACTCTCTTTTTTTTTCTTTTCTATATTCTTTCTCTTTATTCTCTTTCATATTAATATATTAAAATGCTTATGACCATACAGGCACAATAAATAATAAGATTTATATAAAAATTAAGTTGGGGCAAAAACATTGAGTTCTATTATATTTTAATAACTTTGGGCTTAATTTCACTTGCATAGAGGCTGTAATAACTTCTAAAATACTTTGTGAAGGTTTTGTTATGTTTAGTTGCATTTACACTTCTAAATGAATGTTAGTCACTTGTTTTTAACAAGATTCCCGCCAAAATGTTAAGGGAGACAATCTGGGATATGGGTTACCTCGTGAACAGTGTCCTCGAGTTGTTTTAAAAGCTTCAACTCTCAGAATTCACGCAGAGAAGCTAAAATCAGTCAATTTGAACTTTGACCCCAAAATTCACACTGACACATCGCAGATTCAGGAAGAACACTCTACCAGGAAGTAGAACTGCTGCAAATGCGACTCTGCGATGGAAAATGAACTCTTTAACTTTTAAATGTGAGTTATTTTATATAATTACCTAAGTATTTATGTTATAATTTGTAATATATATCAGTTATAATGATTTTAAATGATGCAGTTTCTCATAGTAAGCAAATGTGATATTTTAGAAGGCATAGAAAGTGAAACATTTATACAAGTGTTTTTGAAAGCTTATTTGACTGCAGCATATTAATTTATGTTAAAAACTTATGATTTAAACATTTACATTACTATAATTCATTTCATTTATCTGATTGATAAGCATAAATAACTTTATGACTCTATTCTGGAAGAAGTTGTTATGTGATGTATTTTAAAGCAGCAGTATAGATATACAAAATACAGATGGCTTTCTTCACAATAATGCAAGTGTTTCTGAGAATCTACATAACTATGCAGTATGATTTATAACAATTTTTATAAATATAATATTTTATTCTACTGACAATAATAAGTATGAGAAAAAAGCTCTGATACAAGTAATTTAAGGTCTTTTGGAAGCTGTTAACTGCATTTACATGACAGAAAATAGATGCATTTTAATATATGTAATGAGTGAACCATATTAGCCAAAGTTATTGAGTTAAATGAACATTAGAACTTATTTTTACAAATTTTGAATAAATTAGTATGTGAATATGCCCTTCCTTTTTTTTTTTTCTTTCTCTCATTCTTTCACTCTCTTTCCCTCTCTCACGTCTTTTATTTTTCTCTCTCATCTTGGTTTCTAATATCAAGTTTAATTGAATGCTATTTGAATATAAATGTATTATATTAAATAGATGTATATAGTAGTATGAATAGTTTTTTAAACAAAAAGGGTTTCTCTTAGTTTATATGATGCTGTTCTATTAAATGTGTAGTTTTGTCTTGCTAGATAATCTAATTGAAAGTTGTTAATTTAAGTTATATATAACTAGTATTAAATTGATAAGGTGGTAGCTGAGGTACTGCTGCTTAGGGTAGGGGGTTAACTTGAGTAGTATGTACTACTCTAAGTTGGAGTTTTTAACTCCAGGCTGGGTGCAAGGTTTAATCCTTACATTATTTTCTCTGGTTCACTGTTATATGTATATAGTTCTGACATCCACAATATATTTTGTAAGCTCATTGTCACTACAAACAAAATTGAATCTTATACAAAATCCCATAAGAGATTCAATAAATACAGCTATATTTAAAGGTACACCTAAAGGAGGAGGTATAACACTACTTATTCTGTTAATTGTTATTTTGATCATAAGTTTCTTATGTTTTAAAAATGCCAAATGACATCTCTAAAAGGAATTTCTTTAAACATTAATGGACTGAATAATCCATGTAAAAGGGCAAGTCTAATAAGATACATTAATTTACATAAGGCCAACTTAGTCTTCCTTCAAGAAACACATCTCTTGAAAAAAGATATTGATACACTAGCCACAAACAAATATACAGTATTGGTTAGTTCAGACCACACTCAGAAAAAAAGAGGAGTGGCTATTTTATGGAATAAAAGTATGCCTATTCCTAAAACTATTAAGTCTTATCAAGATGATAAAGGAATGTTTTGTATGGTTACAATACAAATTAATGGGAAGACTTATACATTAATTAATGTATATTGGATACCTGGAATTGGTATTAATACAGTGAAATACCATCTTGATAAGATCATATCATTCTCTATAGGAGATATTATTTTAGCTGGTGACTTTAATTGTATACTACATGAAAATGACACTACCACTATAGGAAAAAGGAAAATTACATTTAATGCAAAACATTTAAAAGATTTTGCTAATTCTTATCATTTAAATGATATTAATAATCAGATAGATTCAAAATCATTACCATACACTTTTTTTTCTAACAGATACAAAACTTATTCAAAAATAGATAGGGTCTTTATTTCTAACCAGATGGTAACAGAATTAATTAATTCTAAAATCATTTCATGTCCTATATCTGATCATAATTCAATTGTTTTTGAATTCATGATAAAAAATACTCACAATGTTCAGATCAAAAGGATACCAGCATATTTAACTCAACTTAAAGACTATAAAGAATATATACTTTCAGAAGTACAACATTTTTTAGACATAAATAATACTCCTGAAGTCTCCATTGTTTATGTTTGGGATGCCTTAAAAGCATATTTATATGGACAAAGTATCAGATGGTATAATAATAAAAGGAAATCTTGGGATAAAGAATTGTTAGATATTCAAAGTAAATTAGACTCCTATAAACATAATAATAAAGAAAATATTATGGATAAGAAAGTCATTGAAGAAATAAACAAACTAAATGAGAAATCCAAAGAATTTTAACTCATAAAGTTTTTGTCTTATTCAATAAGCCCCAAATACTTACATAGACTTAAAAATAAAACAAAAAGGTTGAATAAACAAAATCATATCAAATAAATCTTTTCTCTAAGGAAAAAGAAGAATGTTTCTAGTTTACCAGAAATACTAGATGAATTTAGAAATCCCTTTCACAAGATTAATCATAATAACATTAACATGGAACCTATAGATAAAATAAAGGAGTTTATAACCACAAACATGAATCAAAAGCTTAATAAACAACAGATTAAACTATTGGATAAAAGTATTTCATATACAGAGGTTGTTACACAAATAAACAAGCTTAAATCAAACAAAGCTCCGGGTAATGATGGTATTATACCAGAGATATATAAAATCCTTTCTAAAAGTACATACTCATTAATACATAAGGTTTTTATTCTGGCCCAAAATGAGCTAATAACTCCCCCATCTTGGCAATATACGTTTATTTCACCAATTTTAAAACCTAATAAAGATCCAACTAGATGTACTTCATATCGACCCATCTCTTTACTTAATGTTGATTATAAAATGTTTATGAGTATTTTTGCTGATAGATTGAAGACAATCATCCCTGGCATTATAGATATAGATCAGACAGGCTTCATTGTAAATAGAAATACTCTTGATAATATAAGGAGAACTCTAACATTAATTGATTTTGCAAATAGGAAAAAGAAGGATTTAACACTTATTAGTCTTGATATAAGTTCAGCATTTGATTCAGTAAGTTAGGACTATCTGTTTACTTTATTGAAGTGCACAAACTTCTCAGATACATTTGTAAATCTAATTGAGCATTTATACAAAGGAACATTGGCTTATATTAAGGTAGGAACATACGTCTCACAAAAAATACCCATTTTTAAAGGTACAAAACAAGGGTGTCCACTCTCTCCACTATTATTCACTTTAATAATGGAGCCTTGGGCTAATTTGATCAGAAACAGTACTGACATAGAGGGTTTTGAAATAGATGAAAATACAACATCTAAAATTCAACTTTTTGCAGATGATGTACTAATTACATCAGCAGGATTTAATTCTTCTATGCAGTCTCTATTTGATAAAATGATGAATTTTAAAAGTATTTCTGGTTTAATATTCAATGAAGAAAAAACTAAAATACTACCTATATATACACGAAAAAATGTTCTCATTAGTGATTTTACTAAATATGTACCCAATTCAGGTCAGATAACTTATTTAGGTATAATATTATCTAAAGATATTAAATCTATTATATATAATAATTATAATACCTGTCTTCTTAATATACAAAATCTTTTTAATTCCTGGAATAATATGTTTTTTTACTATGGAAGAGAGACTTACGATTATTAAAATGATAATATTCCCCAAGATTTTATACTTAATACAATCAATAATACTTCCACCTACAAAAATAATTATCAAAAAATTGAATGCACTAATGTTAAATTTCCTTTGGGCACCTAATAGACCTAGGATTGCATTAAAAAAACATACTAAAATCTGGTCTCAAGGGGGTATTTCTTTTCCAGACTTTAATTTATACACTATCTCTTCTATTATAAAAGTTATTACTTTATTAATAGATCAGTCATATGTTGCAAAATGGAAAGATTACTGGGAGATAATTAGTATGCACTTCATGAAATTCTCCTTAACACATAAAAATATGATTGTAAATAACTCCATGTTATGGTTACTAAAGGAATTTTGTACTTCACCTATTACACCTAAACATATAGTTAGTTACCCATTAAACATTATTACTAGCTATCGTAACTTTATACTTATGCATCCTAAATATAGGGAATGGAATTTTATTATATTCCCTATAATGTATACTTATGCTTTTGTCATCTACTTCTGAAGGAACTCATTTAGCTATAGATAATGATCTAAAGTACTGGTATCAGTTGATATCTGATAATAAAGTTAAAAATCTAGATTTCTTAAAACAAGAATTTGATCTAAGAGAAACTTGCTGGTTAGAGGTTCAGACCTTTAGACAACACCTCATTGATAAAATAGATCTAATGTCTATAACAGTTAAAGAATCTATTCCAACACTGATTGATTACTTGATATTAAATTTACAACATAAAGTCTCTGATAAAGGTAAGCTTTCATACATACATAAAATTATCAGACAAGAAACTTTTTACAGTGTAGATACCTACTGGAATTATTTCACTTCCATTAATGGTGACTCACCAACTCAACAAGATAAACAATATATATTGGAATCTGCTTATAAAACTACGTCTTTCATTGTCTGGAGACTTTTTACATGGAAATTTTTGCATAGATCTTTCTATACACCTTTGATGATGAATAAAATAAATAATAAAGATAATCTATGTAAAAGATGTAATGTAGAAATTAATGCTGATTGGGCTCATATGTGTTATGACTGTATAAAATTGAAAGAATATTGGAAGTCAATTAATGAATTTTTGCAGGCTCTTTTTACAGATAATTTCATTATTTCTAAATCTCTTATATTATTTAACACACCGGTACCTCAAAGTGTTAAAAAGGTTAAGCTTCCCTTGTTATGGTCTATTCTAGCAATGGCTAGGAAAATAATAACCAGAAATTGGATTTCAGATACACCTCCCTCATTCAATTAATTTAAAAATGTTATGAATATAGTGTGCAATATGGAAATGAACACAATAAAGTCTAGAACTACTAGAAAAACATCTTATTATATTGTATGGGATAATTTACAAAACTTGTTAAAAAATATTAACTTTAATAGCATGGTATTTTAGTTTAATTAATTGATCTGATTGTAGTGGATGTCTTTGTAAATACTTTGGTTGTTTTGTTGAATGTTATAATCACATCTATTTTAATTACTTGTATAAAATTGTTATGACATTTTTCTTGTATGTTAAAACAATAAACTTGTTTTAAAAAAAAAATATATATAAACCAAATGCATTTAATGTTCGTCAAAAAGATCAAGTTTAAGTGGTCTGTATTACATTGACGAAAGCCGACAATATCGAATCTGATATTGTCGACATGACAATAGCGAACGCTCAGAATCTCGAACGTGTAAATGAAAATCTCCATAAGGAAATTTTTCCATTTACTTCAATGTAGTGCGGTCTCAGAGTTGGTATTTTTAAGTAGCGGGGGGTGGGATTGAAGGGGGGCTTGCCACCTTGCCTACACCCTTTAGTTTTTCTTTTTTTTTTTTTGAATTGTTTTTATGAACATTCAATGTTTTAATAGTTCGATCATTAAGGGTCGACCTTTAGTGATTCGAACTATTAAACATTCAATGTCCTAATATAGACCCAAGTTTAAGCATAGCTGTGCAGTTTTGCACAGAGTGGCATGATGCTCATCAATGATTAAATGAAATATGAGGTATATACAGCAGTCTAACAGCATATCCTCACTGGCTGAATGATTAAGAAAAAAACTTTTGTATAAGGAAACTCTTTTTACATTAAAATATGGCACATTAGCCACTGGTGGCATTAATGCAGAATGCAACTGGAGAGTTCTTATTTAAATTTAATATGTGTTTTAAATTGTTTAATTGTTTGATTAATTAATTTTATTATATAAATGTGTGTTGCATTTCTAGTTTTTTATTCTCCTTGGAAGGCTATTGCCGAGGCGCTAGAGGTTGCAATAAATTTTGAAGTGGTGGATCCTGGTTTCTTTGGTCGTCTATTTCTCCATATATATATATATATATATATATATATATATATATATATATATATATATATATAGTTTGTTTTATTTGTTGTTTTTGATTAACTCCAGGACCCTCTTAACCAGAGTCGGAGCAACACACCACTATGACAACTAAGCTGTAGGGAATTACCCCCATTCCTGTACATATATCATAAGTCACAGTGATGTAACAATAGGGATGACAAACACCTCCGCTAAATATAGAAACCTGAAATATCTGAACCAAAGCTCAGTGCAATACACCAGTAGGACATCACACCTCTGGGGAATTACTGGTTTGTGTACCAAGACAACCCAATTCCCAGTGACACAACTTTCACATATAATGGCATAAATGACAGCTTACTTGGGCCTGTGATGCAGACACTGACCCAATACACAGTCAAATAAATGCTGATGGATATATGGGATGCCTACAATATCAGGTACACCTGACAACTGCACAGACTGTTGCAGAATGTCCACATCTACGTATGGCATGGTTGTTGTCAAACCTATTTTGTGTGCTGAAGTACTGGCAGGTCAGTGCAGACTGACCTTACAAAATCATGACAGACAGGTCAGTGTCACATGCCATAGACATAGAAACACACATGCCTATGCAAATCCTGTATAACACTCAGTATACATGCACATATATCCTGCAAATACACCTCTCATAATAATAACTTAGTAGCTATATCTGTTACATTCCTAGCATGTCTCACATCAGGACACTCACAGTCCAGGCCCACAGTCCAGTGTGTTGCACAACATTTACATGCTTGTCAATACAACATAGAAATAAATGAACCCTGCAATGTTCAGTAGAAATGGGGTGCTGATAACACAGTCACTGCCACCCACAAGAGCACATCAAAGGTCGTGAGGGTGGGATACATGTCACAAATATGTACATGTGTCCTCAATGTCCCCTACCACTCATTTTATGGCACTACTACTTAACATACATACCAGAGGTTCATACGACACCTGGACTGTTATGGCTACACACACTCTGGCCATGCTGTGACATAAGAGCTGACACTGCCCTCCCCTGACATATAAAGCGTGCAGTACCCCAGTGTCTCCACACTCCCCATTAAGAGTCCTGGCCAGAATCCAGCAGCTGTGACCTGCTGCAGTCTGTCCAGCTGACTGCTACAGACCTAACATACTTCTCAAACACCTAGAACAGGGTATCCACAACACAACCATACATAAAGTGTTGGTGGGAGAATTTTCAGGTGACAGGGACAAGTGTTGCAGTCTCCCCTACAAACATACACAGCTGATACACCAGCATCAACTGCAGCAGCATGCACATCCAGATAGAAAGGATACATGACACACACATCCTCCTGTCAGCTCACTGACCCCAACACACATTGTTAAACAGTACACTGCTACAGAATCTGAAGGTCTGTTAAGAATGGGCACACATAGCATGAAGCACTGTGGAAATAACAAATCAGTCCATACACTGGGCAGTATTTCTACATACCATTTATGATGCTGTAGCTCCCACACCTCGATAATAATCTTACTCACAGGCTAGGAAAAGGGGGAGGCCTGCATGAAGCCCTTAATTATAGCACTGTGTTGCCATGCCATTGGCTAATGATAATGCAATCCAGCTGTTCAGGGTGCTAGTAGCAAGTGGGAGTCACTGATAGCTGCACAGGCAATCGCCTCTTCCTGAGCATTACCTACAAAAGCCAAGCAGCTGCCTAGGGTAAACAGCTCTGACACCTTCTTCTTGAAGACAGGCTGCCATTTCCTAGGAGACCACCACTTCATTTCTTCCACAAAGGAGTACAGCAGTATACCAGGTAAGTCACACAATTACACATGGAATTGAATGCAGATGGGGGGATGCAGACATGAGATATAGGAATCTCAAAAGTAGGTTTCAACAACATTTAATGTAATGACATCTTGCTGTTATTCTGCTGTCCAGCACTTATGGCCATCACGTATGGTTCTGTCAGCATTGACATATATCACACCTCTGGCCCCTAAGTCATCACAGCAATGGTCAGCTCATATATCACTTATACTGAAATGTCTGTTGTACAATAGAGACAGTAAGTAGTGGTCAATACAGCTGGCATATCACATCATGTACTGGCAGTGATCCTCCCCCTCAGTTTCTGAATGTCATACAGGCTTACTTCAAGGATTATCTTGATGTCCATAAACATTCCTCATGTACTCTTCCTAGGTCCCTGTGTACTCCACAGCTGAATCTCTTTGCCTGACACCCATTGCTAGCATACCTGCTGACTCTTTGCTGCAGGACAGCAGGTCATATGCAGTAGTATTGGGGAGACACTGGATCATCCTCAGCAGCAGTGGGCACATAGGGGCAATACAATGTACGGGAATGATTAAAGTAGCAGATATTAATGTACCACTGATATGTTCTGGGGGTGTGGCATGCCACACACACACATTCCCTGAACACTGGGGACAACAGTCATTTATTGTCCAACTGCTGTGTAGAGGTCCACATTTGTCTGGCAAGGAGTCTATGTCTATCAGGTACATGTACATATTCCACAGACATATGGGTACAGCATATGTTGGACAACTACCAAGAGGATACCCCACACCAGATATGCAGTGCCCTCTGTTATTATGTAACACAGATGTTGTTAGTATGTCCTTGTGCACCTGTAGTAACACTCACCTATTTGTTGGAAGTAATCCAGATGACATGCTATAATAATGTTACCCAAATTGGACACACAACAGTCAATGGCAGTGATGGGTGTGGACACATACCAACACATTCTGTTACAGCACCTGGCCATAACTGGTATCCCTGGTACCATATGAGGTTACTGGCATATGGGCCCTGAGCTCCTATATGCCTAGGCTGGCTGTTAGCCTATGTGCATGCATGCCAGTACCTGCTACCCTAGTCCAACAGGGACACAGGTGCTATCCCAAGGGTGTATGTGGAGTTAATCATCCACTGATGCAGGTTCTGCCTGCAATGGTGTTAACAGCTAACCTGCCTAATATGGACAGGGTGACCATTCCAAAGCAGGGTGAGTGTGTGGTACACATATCTGAGCTGCCAACAAGCACAGTTGCTGTCACACACAGGGTTGACGGCATGTGCGTGTGTCTGTGTGTGTGTGTGTGTGTGTGTGTGTGTGTGTGTGTGTGTGTGTGTGTGTGTGTGTGTGTGTGCGTGTGTGTGCGTGTGTGTGCGTGTGTGTGTGTGTGTGTGTGTATTAACACACTTTGGCATGAGTTGCACCTGTGCAGTATTCCCATCATTGTGGTTTATGTGATTGCCTTGCATGCCACACAGAGCTCACCCCTGCAGATTATGTATGACACTGGGTAGACTGTTGGCCTTATAGGTTATCATTCTATGGTAGATATTTGAGGCCCTGGTATTGCCTGGTGGGTAAACTCATTGCTCCTGCATGTGCTGTGTGATGTGATTGACAAACAGGGAATCATAGACAAAACAGGGCCTTATTGGGGGGAATACAGGGATGTTTACACCTCATGCCAACTGCTGGCATGCCCTTATGTATGTCTTGGGCCATGTAGCAGCATCACCTTACAACAGATGCAACTTTGTAGTGATAGGTCTTGGTGCCAAATACCTCTGCCCACAGATCCCTCATGACCAATTGTGTGTCTAGGTTGCATTTAGTACTGTCATAATATGTGTGAATGTCACTGTCCTCAAAGTGGTTGACAATGGATGTTGTGGTATGTGGCCTGATTCCATGAGTCTATTAACAGTAATCTATCTGGTAAGATCCTCCTAGGCAGATGTCCACAGCATTAGGGAATCTGGTGACGGCACACAACATGCTGTCAGGCACAGACATGGTTTGATATGGGGTAATGGGTGTTCCTTGCACCTCAGGGGTGTACATCACACATAACAGATGGTTGTACATAGAACAACAGGTTACTCTGCTAGATATGGGTAAACCACTTGGGGAGGATTCTCCTATGTGGCATAGGTGGGTTGAGTCTGCGCACCACTGTGATACCCCCATGGTAACATGTGGTGTGATGTATACACAGAAGTGTTATATCTAAAATGGGTAGGTGGGTTATGCTGTCACAGGGTTTGTCCAGGTCAAGGTAGACAGTTTTTAGTGTCACGCCCCCAACCATGCATATGGTGACTGTGCCATACAGGCAACCAAGTGTAACAGACATGACCCCTTCCTGGACAATACCTAACTGTCAATGATGGAGTGTGTGCAGATCGCCAATGGCATGGTTAATGGATCCCAATATAAACTGTATCATGGCCTTGCAGAACAGCATAGTTAGGCTGCTTGGTATATCATGTGACTGAGTGGTGTACATCACACCGTACACTGGAGGGGTGATAGTACTCGTCCATCAAAGTATGGTGTGGTGTACACCACGCCATACTCTGGAAGGGTGACAGTACTCATCCATCAAACAGCAGGGACAATGGCAGTGGGCAGCCCTCCTTTGAATACAGTACCCTATGGTGTTATAAGGTTATGGTTTGGCCCATGTAGGATGCATCCTGTGATGTGGTTGTTTCCCATGGCAGATGTAAACCATAACATTCAGCTAACAGTGGTGAGCTGTTCCCCACATTTAAGAGACGGGTGAGTTTGTGTGGACATCCTGATGTACTGATGGTGAAGAGAGGGGGTGGTGTCAATACCAACAGTGTCAGCCATCCAAAATGCCATACCAACAGCACTGGTATAGCTGGTGTTCATGACCACTGCACGTGAGCAGATGCAGGTGCATCCTGTGCTGTTGCAGACATGTGCAGTAGGGGAGAGGACTGTATGTAGTGGATGTAGACAAAGAAATCTTATTGTTTGTTGTGCTGGTAAGCAGGACTGATCCAATTCTCACGTACATGCTATGGAGACATTGCTCCAGAATGGGAAACTGCCCCTACTTTTTGTCAGACAGTGGTATGTCCTCCCTGTTATGGAGAGTATGTATTGCAGATGTCCACCAGACAGGTGGACATATCCTAGCAGATGAAGGTATATGCCTGTAGTGTATAGTATACAACATGCACCTATAGAAATGCACATACAGTGCTTGTGTGTATGTGTGCCTATTCCTGCCAGTCTTTGATGAGGTGTTGCAGGTTGTGTAGCTGTGTATACACCCCC
This sequence comes from Protopterus annectens, assembly GCF_019279795.1. Classification (NCBI taxonomy): domain Eukaryota; kingdom Metazoa; phylum Chordata; order Ceratodontiformes; family Protopteridae; genus Protopterus; species Protopterus annectens. The sequence continues at coordinate 1,028,224,946 of NC_056731.1, read as the reverse complement.
CAGGAGAATGTACTGCACACGGGAGATGTATGTTTGGCTGACAGTAGCTAGACGGGTATTGTGGGAGATGGTGAGTGCAAATGTGACCACTTGATGTTAGTGTTGCCATAGATGATGACACTGTGTGTATGCTGTAGTGGTAACCTCTGTTGTGTATTTTCAACTACACTACACCTTCAACTCATGTGAGAGTAGCCTCTGGCTGTATTGAGGTGTTTGTAATTGGAATGATGACATCTTTCCAGGAAGTTGTGTGTTGTCATGTGTATGCTTTACAATGCATGTTACAGTAATTGAAGTGACCCAGGTTCAGGGTACAGATACGACTCCTAATACAGTTGATGATGTCCATATAGGCAGGATGGGATCACTGGTCACATGTGGTGGCTGACACCTAACTGTCATCTGCACAGGTGTGTGGTGTCAGTGCTGAAATACCTATGAAGTGTCACCAATGCATTTTACTGGCTGTACAGCATAGAGGTGTTTATATGTCTCATAGTTACTGAAACACCATGTCCCATGCCAGTACCAGCTTCACCTTTATGTTCTGAATGTATGATTAGGATGCTTGACCAGGTAAAGCTGGGGTGATCTCTGCAGCTGTGAACCATGGTGTGTGTGACTTCACAGATGTCTTCAGTTCCCAGGGTTAAAAATGCTTGCAGTGAGGTCCGAGTCATGTATATACCTCTACTGTCTAGCAGAATGGCCGTCAATGTGTGCCACACTGACAGTTGTGTGTTGGTATTGATTATCTCACCACAATTACTAATGGGGTCACTATGGGGCCGCCAACAATCAGTTCCACACCCAAGAAAACCTGTGAAGACAGATGGAGGTAATTACTTCCAGAACATCATGTTCTTTTTATCATATCATCCCACAATCACAGGTACTGGAACACTGAGAATATCACATGACAAAAGGGGCACATGTTAAGGCCAACCATTTCATGATTGGATCGTGTCATCTGACTGGGTGACAGTAGAATGCTCTTTAAGGCTAGGCACATACCTGCATAGGATGCATAATCAGTGTGCTTAATCCTGTCTCACTGTATATAGTCCAGGACAGTACGTGTCATACCAGGAACACCTACAGGTACAGTAACAGACTCATGACAGTACCTGTTTGTGATGGACAGTAGTGCATATGCAATATGGTGGAGTGTGCCACCTGCCTCAACCTTGATGCAGGTGAGTATGGTTTGCATGGTACTGAGACATGAATGGGGTGTGCTTTCCTGAAAAGGGTAGCCTTTGACAGACAAACATATTTATTCGGCAGATAATTTTGCTGTCTCATATGTGATTCTGGCCTGTTGTGCTGGTAATGCTTATAGATTTATGCTCACATATATGGGCAGATGTTGAAGGGCTAAGAGCAACATTGGCATCTAGGCATGCCACAGCCCACCTGTGCTAATCTGTCATATACAGAGTAGGACGGTGCTAAATCTAGGATGTCTGCTTGCAACAAGTGTTGAAGGCCATGGATAACATTTGTGGGTGTTAACTCAGCCTTTCCACTTGCTGCTGCTGTCTGCATAGTTAAATTCTAGAACAGCCATGCTGATAATATATTGTAGTAATGACCGAAGACTTGACAGAGGTAATGCCCACCTTTTGCACGGATGCAGTCCCTTTACTGATGTGGTAAAGTATGTACAAGCCTTTTCTGACCACTGCCACTACTTGTTGCCTGAATGTGACAGTGTTATCCTACTGAGTACCCAGGTCTGTCAACACTGTCTTTGTGTTAATGGTGTAGCCATTGATGCGAAAAGTGGTCGGATGTTGGCACCATTCCATACCCACTGTATGACCCCATAGCAGTGGGTTAAAGGCAGTTTGTGTGTCTATGACAGACAGTGCAGTGTGTACAGTGGACACAGCCTTGGGTAGTACCTACATATGTGAGTGGTGGCAGTTAGCATTCATGCCTACATACGTGTGGATCATTGGGTACAGCAGCTAATCACTGGACCTCCCCAGGTCTACATATTGCACACACATTTGCAACACAGTTTGGGTTCAGCATCTTATCAAATGTGGACTGTATTACATGTCTTGCAGTACTGTGACAGTTGCCAGGACATACCATACCCATGGAAAGTGCAACTGACAGGATCTCCCTAGGTTTGCTAATATGACAGCTTCTTGGAGTCACATTACCTTTGCTTATGCTATTTATCATAACATTCAGGTGCTTCTGATGTGAAATAACTGCTTTATATAACTAGTAGACAATGTTAAGGGTATGTTTATTGCCCTACACTCTGGGGACCTCTGGATTGCTTAAGTCATTGTCACAGGTGATACCTGGCCAAATATGGACTGTAACCTGCATGGTGGGACATATGGTGGCCATATCTCTTCTCTGCATATTGTTGCAAAATGTCCTGTTTGCCACATACATTTGTTCCATTCCCCATGACATTGTGGTTTTGTGGCATGTATGTGGCAAAACATGACAAAGTAATGTCAAATAATGATAATGTAATGTATATTGTCAGGTCAGAACACATAATCTTCAGGGGATACATGCTAATGCACAAGCTGCTATGCTGTCTACTTTTTATGTGTGTCATGGCAATATGTAAAGATTGAGCCTAAATTTGGCCTTTATGCAACTCTTCTGTATGGCTTTATCCAGGTGTCCTTCTATGATGGTTTGAGAGGTATGCTGGTGGCCCTAATATGGTCACACCACTGCAAGGAGATATACATACATACACACACACACCAACCATGCACTACCATTGTTAGGAGTACAACCCCTACCCGGCTAGTTTTTCCTATGTTGTTGCAATATACATGACGTAAGTGCCACAGAGCCTATATAGTGTAGGTGTGTCTGCCACTACTATTCACGTAGTTGACATATGCAGGTGGTGTAAAGATTGCCACTTGGGGTTTGCAAGGCCCTAATAATGTTATAACCATCTCACCCACATACACACAATGCAGCATGTGGACATGCATTGAAACACACATGCACACAGAGTGGGCACGTTTGTGTTTAGAAAACCTACCTATCTAGTTACCTACACTACATACCAACATAGGTATTGCATGTGTAGCAGTGGTATTGATTTATAAAATGTGTAACTTTGCTTCTAAGGTGGATGACATCTTTAGGTCCTGAATAGGTTGCCAATGGGAGAGTTAACAGGGTGGAACAGGCACACTAAATGGTATAACCATCACACACAAACACACACACACACACACACACACACACACACACACACACACACACACACACACACACACACATACACACAGGCATGACAGCCACGCTGCTACAGGGGATATGCATAGACAAACACATATACTTACACAGCTGGCAGTATTCAGATTATAATCCCTACCTATCTAGTTGTTTGTGCTATAGTGCTACATACCTATCACATGAGCCATGGTGATTATCTGCTAAAGACATACCTAACAACGTGATACACCAATAAACCTAGACAAAGCCTTTATTAATTGTGGGATACACTCACAAAATATAGGGACACTATTCATATATTTCTCTTACATACCTAGATAACTGATAGGGTAACAGGTTTTGTGTCAACATGACCTTTCAGTAGTGTCTGTCAATATTTATGACATCAACCCTCATTTATTTGACAATGATTTGACAGAAAACACATTTTGTATGAGACATGGACCACATATATGTGGAAAACATCTTAGTCATTCTGTAATAAGTTGTACAGTGGAGTAGTATGGCCTACAGAGTTTAAAATGGTATATCTAAGGTGGATGACATCAACAGGCCCTTTGATGTAATGCCATGGGGAGGGGGTCTACAGGCCTTAAAACAGTATAACCACCCTCCATATGGCTCATAGGTTCATAGGTTCATAGGTTCATACTAGGCTATCTGCCCGAGGGCATTTACAAGCCTAGCCCATCGTTTTGTGGCTTAGGCCACCCCTTTAGTATGGGGAACTATACCCATTATTTTTCTGTGCCTCTGTCGAGCAGTGACACTGAGGTAATCCCTGGGGTATATCTGCGATCTCCCATCCATTGGTCAAGATTTCTCTTGAACAAGGCCAGCGAGGTGCTCTGCCTCACATGTACCGGGATTTTGTTCCACAGCATAGGGAGTCTCTGGGTGATGAATCTATCCCTCCAGCACGTCCTATTAATAGCCGTGTCAAGGTTTAAGTCTCCGCCCTTGTGGCTCTGATGGATCTAGATTTTTGAGGTGAAGCATATTCATCAAATCTGGGTTTGACATGGCCTTGTATGTTAGGCAAAGGTCACCTCTGAGCAGCGGTAAGCGACTGAATAGAGCTGGAGTTCTTTCAGTCGGGCAGCATAGGACAGATTTTGAGACCCTTTATCCTTTTGGTGAGGAACTTTTGTGGCCTCTCCAGCTGCTGCAAGTGTCGGGTCAGATACATTCGAATGGGGCATTGTACTCAATCATTGGTCTGATGAGTGATGAGTAAAGGGAGACTATGACCTCCCTTGATCTAGATGAGAATCCCTTCATGATAAGGTGGGCAATGTAGAAGGTCTTCCTAACTACTTTAGCTACATGGGTGTCGAATGACAGACTACTATCAACCTGGGTCCCCAGGTCCCTGATAACTTCTTCTGTGCTCAGTGGATTGCCACCTATTTGGTAGCTAGGGGTAACCTTGTTTTTCCCGAAGGGTATGACTATGCATTTTTGGCATTTAACTTTAGGCCGTGGCTCTGGCACCAGTTATCCGCTTCTGTGAGACCCTTCTGAAGGATATCTGTGTCAGATGTGTTTTCTACTATGGCCAGTTTGCAGTCATCTGCAAACTTTGTCAGCCATAACCCTCCTGTGTTTGCTTGTACTTGGAAAAGTAGATGCCAAACAAGAGTGGGCCCAGGACTGAGCCCTGTGGGACACCACTTGTGACAGGCTTTGAGTCTGACATGGCGCCAGCAGCTCTGACCCTGTGGGTTCTGTCACTCAGCCAGTTTGCAACCCATCTTGTGATGTATGGGTTGACATTTAAGCTGATGAGTTTTTCAATGATACCCGAATGGGGTATTGTATCAAGGCCTTAGCCAGATCGAGGTAGGCTGTATGGACTGCCTTTCCCTCATCAATGGCTTTGGTGACTGTTTCAAAAAGTCAACCAAGTTTAAAAGGCATGATCTGCCTTTGACAAAGCCAAACTGGGTTGGATCCAAAGTCTGCAAATTCCCTATGTCTTTATTTATGAGGTCCATTATGATCCTCTCCATGGCTTTGCAGATAAGGCTTGTTAAGCTAATGGGCCGGTAATTTCCAGGGTCGGTGGAGGCACCGCCTTTGTGAAGTGGTACCACAGTTGCAGTGTGCCACTCCTGGAGCACGTATCCAGAGGTAAGACTTTGATTAAACAGCTGTCCTAGCTGTGGGTTTAATTCCTCATTGAGTTCATGGAGCACACAGCCGGGGATGCATTACTTACACACACACATGCATATGTAGATGCAGTAGCTAGTATTGGGAATCAAACCTCTACCTGTCTAGTTGTATGTACTATTGTGCTACTTACTTATAGCAAGTGCCACAAAGCTTATACAGCTGAAGAGTGTTCAAAGGTGCTTCTAAGGGGAATGGCATCAGCAGCCCATGTAAAGTAAGGCAATGGGAGGGTTTACTAGGTGGAACAGACCTCAAAATGGTATAACCTACAAACACAAACACACACAGACTCAGACACACACACTTGCCAATACCAACATTAGAATCCCTACCTATCAAGCTGTATGTACTATAGTGCTACATACTTATAACAAGTGCCACAAAGCTTAGATGGCTGAAGTGTATTCAAATGTGCTTCTAAGGTGAATGATATCAGCAACCCTTGTAAAGTAGGGCAATGGAGAGATTTACTGGGTGGAACAGGCTTCAAAATGGTATAACCTACAAACACACACACAGACACCAGTAATCAAGTGCAGAAGCCCTATCTATCTAGTTGTATGTATTATAGGACTACGTACTTATTGCACACACGATGACGTTTAGATGGCTGAGGAGTGTTCAAAGGTGATTCCAAGGTGAATGACATCAGTAGCCCTTGTAGAGGTGCTTTTAAGGTGAATTACATTGGCAGCCCTTGTAAAGTAGGGCAATGGGGGATTTACTGGGTGGAACAGGCCTCAAAATGCTAAAACCTACAAACACAAACACACACACACACACACACACACACACACATACACACACACACACACATACACACACACACACACACACACACACACACACACACACACACACACACACACACACACACACACACACACAGTTGCCAGTATTGAGATTAGAACCCCTACCTATCTAGTTGCATGTATTATAATGCTATGTACTTATTGCATGTACCACAATCTTTACGCATTTGCCACTGCTGTTGGGGTGGATGACATCAGTAGCTGCTGACAGATAGGCCACTATTGTGGAGGACACTGGTATCAGGGCCATTAGATGTGTGACTATTACACAGACATAGGCCTATTTGGTGTGTGTATACAGATGTAAGTGTAAATGATACAAAAACACACACAAGGTGGGTGATGTGAGATTACAACCCATACATCACTACTATTACACGACGGAGCTCATCAAAGTACTTGCACACGCCACTGCTTACAATTGTTGTGCAAATGTCTCCACCAGTGCTTCACTCTGTGTCTTTCAGGGTGTGTCTCTCTCTCTCTCTGTCACTCTGCCTTTTTCTTTCTCTCTGTCTGTGTCTATCTCTCTTTCTTTCCCTGTCTCTGCCTGTATAATTTATATATATATATATATATATATATATATATATATATATATATATATATATGTATATGTTACCTATATATATATATGTATGTATATGACACTTCACAGATGCAGATGCATCTTATATGTGCCACATACAGATAGATGAGGGCAATTCTGTGTGATAGGGGTGGGGAGAGGCAGATAACATGTACAAAGCTGTCTGTAGGCATACATGGACAAAACAGTTCTATAGTGGGATGAGTGTTCAGACATCAGGTGAAATTGTCTATGTGTAGGAGCATGCCCAGTATGATTTTCAATAGTAACAGTGGTAGTCCAGTCCACAGCTACATGTACTCTGGCCCAGGCTTTTGTGTGCTAAAGCCGAGTGGCTGATGAACCTGTGTAAACAGTCCAGAAATGCAGTGATATAGTGGCTGATGGATCTCCTGGTTGTGCATTACCCTTATTAAGTAAGTAATATCCTGGGGTGGGTACAGAGTGCATTGGACTGAGCAAATGTTTCCATAATATGTGTGGTATATTCTCATAGCACTTTGATTTCCTGGTATGTCAGTGGCAGATTGATCTAGATTAATGTGAGTAACTGCTGACAGACATTTGTTTATTGACTCCATACAGTCATGGAACCTATCGTACTGCACAAATTGTTCTAGTGTGCACAATCTACATTTGTGTGGCCATTGCTTTCCCTCCTCCGTATATGTGTCTCTTGGTCCTTGTGTACTGCAGTCACAGGCTTTGTCAACACTTGGCACTGTTATGTATTTGTAGTTAAGATGTGACTGTGGTAGAAGTCATAACCTCAAGGATGGGGTTATGGACTTCACATCTCCAGCTGTACATGTTTAGCAGGTTTCCCATCATTGTGCCCCATATATCTGCTGTTGCACTGAGAAGGTTTGTGTTGCACTTTTACTGTGTGGCTCCATGTTGGCCATAGCTGTCAAAATCTTACAGACACACATCTGGACAGGCACAGAGATGATAGCTATACAGAAGTCCAGACATGGGGACAGAGGACTTAATATTTCTGATCCAAATGTAGACAGTTGGTAGAAGGTTTTTGTATTAGTTTTCCTTTTCTTATGGGTATGAGGCCTGCATCTCAATGGTCTGTCATTGATGTTTTCACATCTCCCAATTTTGTTTACAGATAGTTTGCCAGGCAAATGCAAAGTTATGGCAAGTACAACAGATATAGGAGACATAGGTGTGGACATTCTGTGAATCCCTGTAATTCCAGGGTTATGGATAGTGCCCACTGACTTGTTGTCAGTACTGACACAGTAGCATTGAATGCTTTTTATCCTGACAGTACACTGATCTGTAGTTATAAACTGGAACACCATATGAACTCCTACACCAGTAACCAAAGAGGAAAGACCAGGAGAACTTTGCCCTGCATATTATTGAGAAAGAGGAGTTAAGCGCTTTCATCCAAGACTTCATCAGGACTACTGATACATAAAAATCCCCCCTTAAATACTCAAACCAACCCAATTAATAATCAATCAACTCTTAAAGTAACAAACATTAATATAAAAAATCTTTCTTATATATATAAAATACATTTTGTTTAAAAAAATGTTAGTTTTAAACCATTTTGCTTTACGATATTACTAAATAATAGCACATTATAAAAAACATGTTTAACACAATGCAAAATGTTATGCTTCCAAACTTTTCCGATTTAACACAGAACTAACAGAACATGCTTCATTTAAACCAGGATATGTCTGTGTATTCAAAATCAATTGCCATATGAGCTCCCTAGCCATTAAATGTTCTTCTGTTATCCTACCTCTCACATCTTTTTGTAGATGTTCAATCACCATATATTTAAAATAATGGTTAGGACAATCCTTTATGTGTCTGTATAATGCATTATATTCCCTACATTTCCTAATGTCCCTTTCATGTTCATATATCCTGTCTTTCACCTTTCTTAAGGTTTTTCATTTATAAAAGGCAGGACATGACTGGCACCATGCCTTGTAGACAACCCAAATGGTCTCACAATTAAACCTACTCTTTACATTAACCAGTTGTCCATTTAAGGTAACTGCATCACCTACTGAAACAAATTTACTCATAGAGCAATGGCCACATTTGAACATGCCTAATCTTTTATTTTCCCCACTACCATGAATCCTGGAACTTCTTTCCATCAAATGTTTAAAACAAGTGTTTTTCCTAAAGACAATAACCGGATAACCACCTAACAATTTCCTTAAATGACCATTTGATGAAATAATACTCCAGTAATGTTTAACAATATAATATATCCTATAGGAATCCACTGTAAATGTTATAACAATGGGTTTAGAAAAATCCTTTTTAACTTGGAACTCATTAATATTGCTTTCATTTGGACAATTAATATGTCAATTTGACTCCCCATTGTGATTCAGTAAAGGCTTGTATATTTTTCTATACCTTTTATCAACCACTTTATCCCTTAAAGGCAAAAGGAATCCCATAATATAGCCTTGCTTAACAAACATATCCGACAGTCTGTCACATTGAGTGAGAAAAATACCATCATCTGACACCATTCTGGATAGTCTAGCCAATTGTTCTTTTACTACAGATTTCTTTTGAAATCTAGGGTGCCAGCTATTAAAATGCAAATAACTGTTGGAAAATGTTACTTTCTAATGTAAATTTTAGATAAAACAATTTATTTCATAATATTTAAAAATTACAATCTCCAAAAATACAATACTATCATAATCGATAGAAAAATGAGGTAGTAGAATTTATGCAGTTTAAAAACGCTAATAATCTTTCCTTGTTGCTGTTCCATACAACAAATATGTCATCCAAAAAGTGGGTATAAAAGGAAACCAATTATAGTAGGGGCTACTAAACAAATGGCTCTTTTCGCAACAAGCCATTACCAAATTGGAAAAACTGGGGACACATGCTGCCACCATTGCTACCCTCTTAGCCTGTTTAAACAATTGACCTTCAAAATACAAAAAGTTATTAGATAACACAATGTCCATGTCCATTAAATTAGCCAAAACATTAATTCAGTCCTGACTCAACCCCTGGGAATCAATCAAAACAATTTCCAAACCATCTTAATCCCTCTTGGTAGGGAATAACCAAGTAAAGGTTGCAAACATTAGTTGTGACCGATATATCATTATTATTAAACTTAACTACAGATAACTTAGTCAGAAAATCCCACAAATCATAACAAATCCGTGGAATGGAAGAAAATGTATTTTAAGCCAGTTGTCAATGTACTTTGAAATAAAATAAATTTTGCTCCTCTTCCCATCAACAATTGCTCTGAGTGGAGAGTTGATTTCATTTTTATGAATTTTCAGAATACTGAAAATCCCTGCAATAATGGAACAACTATTATACAAAAAATCATATTCATCTCTATTAATCTGCCCTTGCATTAACATATCATGCAATTCCATGTCTACCTTAGCATATGCTATATTCAAGTAATTTCTAGATATTTCAATATAATCTTCAGTAAACATTATAGCATTAATTTTATTATTGCAATCAGTCATATCCATAATAACACCCCCCACCCTTGTCATATAGGATAGGTGATATTATTAAACATTACTGGAGTATTATTTTATTAGATTAGGCATGTTCAAATGTGGCCATTGCTGCATGTGTAAATTTGTTTCAGTAGGTGATGCGGTTATCTTAAATAGACAACTAGTTAAGGTAAAGGGTAGGTTTAATTGTGAGACCAATTGGGCTGTCTACAAGGCATGGTGCCAGTCATGCCCTGCCTTTTATATAGGAAAAAATTTAAGAAAGGTGAAAGACAGGATATATGAACAAGAAAAGGACATTAGGAAATGCAGGGAATCTAGTGCATTACATAGACACATAAAGGATTGGACTGACCATTATTTTAAATATATGGTGATTGAACATCTACAAAAAGATGTGAGAGGTATGATAAAAGAAGAACATTTAACGGTTAGGTAGCTCATGTGGCAATTAATTGTGATTACACAGACATATCCTGGTTTAAATGAAGCGTGTTTTGTTAGTTCTGTGTTAAAACTGAAAAGTTTGGAGGCATAATGTTTTGCATTGTGTTAAAAATGTTTTTTTTTTATAATGTGCTATTATTTAGTAAGTAATAGTTTAAAGCAAAAGGTTTTAAAACTAACAGTTTTTAAACAAAATGTATTATATAAATAAGAAAGATTTTCTATATTATTAATGTTTGTTACTTTAAGAGTTGCTCGATTATTAATTGGGTTGGATTGAGTATTTAAGGGGGGATTTTTATGTATCAGTAGTTTTGATGAAGTCCTGTTGGATAAAAGTGCTTAACTATTGTTTCTCAATAAAGTATAGTGCAAAGTTCTCCTGGTGTTTCCTGTTTGGTTACTGGTGTTGGAGTACACTGACTTGTCCCACCCTGCTGTTGTACTAGGTACCATGTACATTACTCAGAGCTGTGTACTATCCATATGTGTGGCCCCCTGTCCCTCCACTGTCTAGCTTTCCTGCAGTAACATATATTTTTCTGGACAGTCTGTATAACTCCTACTGTAGGGGTAGCTGACATTCAGATTTGTTGCCACGTTCAATATGGAACTATGGACCCTGACAACCACAGTCCTATAGTTAGACCAGTTGGTCATTACAGCCATCAGTAAGTGCTGTGTACTTCCTGACACTATTAACCACAAACAAACAGAGCACATTGACCCCTGCATATTGTAGAACTGGAACAAGGTATCAAGTTGATTGTGGCAGGCCTGGGAATTTGTGGTCTTCTGCTATTACCTTACAGACATACATGTTACTGCAGTTCTATGTGAACAGGGGTGTGTTGAGGGGGGGTGGGTCATGCCACTCAACTGTACACATCTTCACTGACTGTCCAGATGTTTGGCTCATATTTTTGGTTCCATTTTTCATTACACATGTAGTCGTGTGCCAAATATTAATGACATCATTTAAGACTGAAGTTAGAAAGTTATGACATCCATTTGATTTTCAGACTTCTTGCCCGCACTGCAGAAAAGTCATTCTACTGCAACAGCTGTTATTGTATCAATGTTCGATGCTTGTAGAAGCAATCTTTATGTCATGTGCCTGTTTTTGAGCCTCTGCCACACATTTCTTGATGGCTTTGTACAGCTTTCCTGCTGTTGGAGGTTTGGACCTATGCATGGGACTCCAACATTGACATCCTTGCATTTGTCCTATGACCACCACCGTTTGCAAGCCCCTCAAATAGTGCAGGGAATTTTTCTGGCACAGGGCCTACTGCATACTGTGTGGCAGGCAGAGCCTGGCAGTGCATGCGTGTTGTCCCACATAGCTGTCCATTGCCTGCTGCTATCCCAGTAACCCACTCCATTCCCATGCATACATGCAGCAATGGTTCACTTTCACAAGATCGAATGGATGGAAGCTCGAAATTCATAATCTCATGACCAGAATCTCAAACTTCAATTCACTCAAAATTGTGAATGGGAGCCTTAGGTTTAAAAAAATAAAAAGTTAACTTACCTTATTGCAGGGGGGCAGGTCCCCCTGTACCTTAGCAGTTTAAACGTGAATGTTTTGTGACCGAAGTATAGCGGAGGAATGGAAAATATTCCGTTTTGCGCTTACGCATATAGCGTGGAATGCGAGATTTCCCTTTCCTTCACTATAGTGCAATCTCGGAGTAGGTATATTTAAGTAGGGGGTGTGTGGGGGGTGCAGGGGGGGAGAAGTCCCCCTGCGAAAACATTTGAAAGGTGTTAATTTTTTTTGTCCCTTTAATATGTTCGAGTTTCTCTAAATTTGAGATGCTGGTTTCGAGTTTATGTCTTTCGAGTTTAGAGAAATTTGATCATATGAAGGCGAACTGCAACAATACCATACATATGCTGCCACAGTGTACTGCATCATTCATTTATTGTTAAGAAGGGTGACGTACCTTGTGTCAGCAGCAGTTGTGAGGACAGTGCTACAGGGCTGACTCTGCCAGATGCAAACAGTACACAGCCTATACATGGCAAGGTATAAGTAGTATGATGTATGTGTGGCAACCTTTTTATTGTGTGTGCAAGTCAGATAGAGGTGTCAGTCCCTGGGTCCCTAGGGCATCAGTGTATGTGCTATGTGTTGCCTCTTTGCCAAAGCCAGGGTGTACTGGGCACTCCTACATCTGCCTACATGGACAAGCTGACAGCGTTCCTCCTCTGAGTCCCCCTGTGCCTGTGGTGACCTTGGCACTGGTGGGGGGCTGTGTGTCCCTTCTCTGTGAGGTTCTTTCCACAGCTGTTTCCACAAGATCATATTGTGTAGCATGGCACATACTATGAACACGTGTGCACATGTGGCTGGAGAGTACTGCAGAGCTCCACCTGATATGTCAAGGCAGCGTAACTGTGACTTGAAAATCCCAAACACATGCTCTATGATGTTCCTAGTTTGTGCTTGTGCCTCATTATGACATTCTTTAGTGTGTGTGTTTGTGTGTGTGTGTGTGTGTGTGTGTGTGTGTGTGTGTGTGTGTGTGTGTGTGTGTGTGTGTGTGTGTGTGTGTGTGTGTGTGTGTGTGTTTGTGTGTGTATTTCTGATTGGTGTCATCATCCACAGTTCCAGTGAGTAGCCGGCATCCCCTGTGAAACGACAATATGGGATGTCCCCCCTGTCAAATGCCTGGTACAGTTGTGATGCATGCCAGATGTGGGAGTCATGATTGCAAGGGCTGCCAGCACACACATTGATGATAAAGGCATGGGCATTGCACACAACCTGACAGTTGATGGAGTGATAGCCCTTGTGGTTGACATAGACTCTACCCTCTTCACCAGGTAGTGCTTTGATGTGGACTTGGGTGCAGTCTATGGCACACAGTACCTCTGGGTAGTTTGCTACATGGTGGAAGAGATGCATATTGCTGGTTCTCTCCTCAGGGTTGCTGGGGAAATATATATGCTCACTGGCATGTCTTAGCATGACATCCAGGAACTGGTGGAGTACAATGGATGCAGATGCCTTTGAGACCCCCCATGATGTCCCCAGCAGTTGTTTGGAAAGTACCTGTAGCTAGTATTCATAAGGCTACACATACCTTTGTTTCTATTTGGATGGGTTCCCCTCTGTTGGGTCTGCATCTGAGGTGAGGATGACAGAACTTGGTGAGTTGCTGAAGTATGCTCCTGTCCACCCTGTAGCGCTCTACTATCTCCAGCTCATGTAACCCATGAAAGGCTACCCTGGGTCTGAACACTCTTCTCCTCCTCAGTCTTGGCCTGCTGTCAGCATCACCATCATCACCACCCTCAGTCTGTAGCATGTAGAGATGTAGCAAAGCAACAGCAGCCCCTATCATTTTGTCATTTAAAATTCCCAAGTGTGTACTCCAATGGTGCTGAGTATATGGGGAAATCAGTTTGAATGGTGTTTGCATACTTTATACTGGTGTGCTGCAGATGCTACTTGTGTAATTGGCTGACTATGATATTCAACCTGCCAGCTACATTATTAAGGGGTTTGAATGGGCCACTATGAGTGGCAGAGGCCTTATTAGTCATTTATAGTTGATTGCCTTTTGTCTGCTATTTTCTTTTTTCACATTTCCTGCAGTTTTAAGCCTTTAAAACTGTTGCAGCTAGTTGGAACATTGCTGAGTAGAAACAGTCATCCCCTGGACAAAAACATGCAGAGCATTTCTGAAACCAGCTAAGCATAGCTAAGCAGCCTCAGACACACTCTGTTACTTAGCTGTGCTTAGCTGGTTTCAGAAATGCTGGGTGGTGCTTAGTGGTGCACAAATCCACTTAGCTGGGCTGAATGATGCTTAGAATTAAACTTCTAAGCAATGCTTAAACCAGCTAAGCAGAGCTATGTCCTGCTTAGCATTGCTCAGTTTTCATTTAAATAAATGTACTAAGTGGACATTAACTACTCATTGCTGACATATTATTAAGTATATAATGTTTTACATTATATGACCTCCCACTATGCACTTTGATTACATTACCTTTGGGTGTGACTGTACTGTATGGGGCATTTGTGTTTACATGGGTGAGTTCACATCATACATCCACTGACACAGGAAGTTTTGACCAACTACACTACCCTGGTTAACAAATATCAATTACTATATCATTGCATAAAATAAAATTATTTAACTATGCTTTCCCATGTAAAAGCTGAATGACCTGTTTTGTTATTCGAACTGTGAACTATTGCATGCAAAGCCAGAACTCTAACCACTAAGCTAAAGGAGTTGCCCAAATTTTCAGCTAAACATTTCTATATACCTCTTTCCTGATACAAATACAGTGGGGAAAAAATATAACCATTTTAAATATATATATCAAAACCTGTCATTCTATCAACTTTCTAAGTTTGTAAGAGCAATATTTAAAATGTATCCCTATTTCTGGCCTTTTGCCCCACTTTTACTACTGCATTTGTCTGGATTTGTAAGCTCCAATGCATTTACACCAAGCATGACACATCCCCTTTTCATGTCAGCTACCTCTTCTGCCTACAACACCGCATTATAGCCCCTACATGGTTAGGTACCTGGAGACATGTTGGCCCATTTTGCTATTCAGTAAACTTAGCTAATTTGCATACACCTAATAACCTATACCCTAGTTACAGCACTACACAAGAGTCTATGTCCTTAGCAACCACTGTTACCTGCCATTGTATGAGCCTGCATGCTGGCCAGTATAATGGGAAATGTATTTTTAACTTAAATAATCCCATTTCAGTATTTTAATTTTATATTTTGTCAGATCCCATGCTTGGTCACCACTACACTCTGCTTGCACATAGCATATGTGCACGTAAAATTAACCATTAACTTTTTCTATTTTGCATCAGTTTTACATGCCAATGGCCATAGTTTTGGCCATTGGCATGCCTGATGCAACTAATACATACTTTACTTTGAGTTCTCATTGCCCCGTTTTTTTTTTTTTCAGTGTTGTACATGGACAGTTCCTACATACATTTGTTATGCAAACATGGCTGCTACATGGATGCCTGTCTGCTTTCTGGATCAGTAAATCACCTCATTGCATGGTTTTCACCAGCAAATAAGGTGATTTACATCTCGCAATCACGTCTGTGGTTGAACAGTGCTGGGTGGCTCGTGCACTACCCTAGTACTGTTTCCTGGATTGCAAAGGCTCCAAACTCTGTGTTTGAGCACTGGCACTATGCTTACATGGAGATTATCTCCATGTAAGCTTTATTGAAATGCCCCCAAGATCAAATTGGTAGCCTTTTAGAAGGTTCTTCATATTATTTTGTTGAGCAGGACTCTGGTGTGAAGTTCTAGTTTCCAAATTCTAATTTTGTTTCAGGTGTAGAGTCTGCAAAGTTAGCAGCACCATGTGCTTCATTTAAAAGTGGTATTGTTTATAGACTCATTAATATTTGGATTGCTGTGGATTTTTACTCAATGTGCTCTTAAATGTAAGAAAAATTGGTTTGCCAACACACTACCCATGCTCTTTGCTAACATGACTTTAATTTTGATTTTAGATAATCTACTAGATGTGATGCAAAATTAATGATTAACATTTTTTTCAGTGTGATCAATATTCATTTGTTATTCATCTAGATCAGAAATATATTAGAGTGCCTTACAAACAGAATTTAATAGTATGTTTGTTTCTTGTAATCATGTTATCATTCTCGCATCTTAAATGTCCAAATTTTTGAGTGATGTTACTAACTTGTTCCAAAATGTTTGCTCCATCCCTCCTAAAACTGCAAATTATCTGAATAAGTTCTAAGATAATAGTGTCAGTGTTTAAAAAGTGTCCATAATTTGAGGTCTTTTGCCTAGTTATTTTTATTTGACCATAACACTGGAGCAAAAAAATAAAAGTTATGTTTAGCTTGATGAGCCTAATTTTAAGGTCTATGTGCTCAAAGCTTGATGACCTCTATTTACATGTGCACTCATTTTAATAATTAATCTCATGTTACATTTTAGTACAACACTTCACCACCTACATCCCTCTTTAGACTGCATGTTTTTCCAGCCAACCATGTTGCATAACAGTATCTTAGAAAAGATATTGATACAAAACTACATGTAAGATCATGTATTCCTCTGTGGAAAGTTTCAAAACTGCAGGTGGGAGATGTGTTTTTAGGGTGAACTAAGGAAAAGAGGTATAACAAAGATATAAAATCTTGTTCGTTTTGATATTACACAACCAGGACTCATATACTTTTATAGATTGCAGAAAATGTTCTTACTCTCCAAAATGATTTTTAGACATATTTGGAAATGAATTACAGTGCATTATGGTCATCACTGAAAAAAAGTTTATAAGGTTTCACAGTTGTTCATCTTTCTTGGACAAAGTCTCCTTTGATGATTGTGAGGAGAGAGCAAGAGAGAGAGACTGGATGATTAAAGTTATCCGTGTTTATGACCTTTTAAACCATGTCAAAAGAAGAACATGTTTCTCTGCTTTTAAGCAATGTTAGCATTTTTTTTAAACCTGGGCAGCAGTACTAGTACTAAAGAAGCAAAGGTAAAAATATTAATGGCTCTATGCTGTATGCCTACCTTATTAGTAAATTAGTACACAGCTGTGTTTGATACTTACTAGCTTCAGTGGACAATGTTAAATAAAAAATACAGATTATTAAACAACTGTGTGAGCAGACATTTTCTGTGTGCTGATCTGAAGCATAAAATATGAGACTGAATTAGTGTGTGTATAACGTAGGACAATCTGGCTGATTTAGCTCAAAGGTTTTGTATAAAATTCCCTCTCTGCTGCTGGAACCATTGCTAGCTGTACAGCCTTCTTTGCTTTATATGGAAAAATGTGTATTACCCTGGTCAATGCTTTTGAGGTACCTTTACTGTTGGTCACTGGAAGCAAAGCTGATATTAGATTAACTGGTAAACTGGACAATATACCAAAGAGTGACCGCCCCACCAACCAGTATTGAAGATAAAAAAACAAGCCTGTCAGCAGTTAATGACTAAAAGAAGATCCTTCACACTTTCAGAAACTATTTTTGTAGCAAAGACAGATATGCTAAGTCAGTGATACAGTTACTGACACAGACATACTAAAGACCAATCAGTTAAGTACCTCTGATTTCAACAATGGCTAATTGAATGAATTCTGACACTATGCTCATTCCTAGCTAATGAACAAAAGTAATCACACCACTCATTTGCACAGATAGATTGAGACTAGTAAATCCTCTACATAACTGATTATGCCCTTTAACAGCTTGAGCCTGGGACAGTTGTGTTGATTGAAAGTACCCATAACATTCCCAAACTGGACTTTCTAGACTTTTGAAGAGATAAATTAATTTATTCCCTGAGAGAGCTAGTATTATTTTTTTCTCCTTAAATGTTTATTCAAAAGGTACCTGCAGTACAATTTTGTGCTGAGATATCCAAGAGTGTTATTCTGCAGCATTCTTAACATCAAATACGTAAATATCCATTAATGATTTTTGTTGCTATTGTTTGCTTTCTGTCATATCCTGCAGATTGTTGCTATTTGAACTATTCTATTCCGGACCGCAAATTAGGTTTTATTTTAGTCAACATTGTAAATTTTCTAAATATAAAATATCACACTTGTTGAACATATAACATATCTGTATTCATTCAAGCAGCTTTATATGTCAACTGAGACACATTTTTTTTTTAATTTCTAAAATATAAACAATATAGCAATAACCCATGCCTGGGTGTGGGTAATGCTGGATTTACCCACGGTTGGCGTGGTTTGGTCCCGAGGTCGAAGCCCGAGGGACCAAACAAAGCCAACCGTGGGTAAATACAGCATTACCCATACCCAGAAGTGGGTTATTGCTATTATACCATGACATTATTTAAGAAAAGAAACTATTACTTTTCTTAAATAATGGCATAGTATAATGCCTGTTTGCTGCCGTTCCGCAGATGTCTGGCATCCGCGGCAGTTCTGATGTACTGTGCTCCTGTGCAGTACATCAGAGCTGTGGGCAAATGCAACGGAGAAAGCAAGATCTCCGTTGCTTTTTTTTACTGTTTCGCTATGTTAAATGGGTTTAACATAGCGAGACAGCTTTAAAATAAGCAACGGAGATGTCCGTTGCTTATTTTAAAACTGTATCGCTATGTTAAACCCATTTAACATAGCGAAACAGTAAAAAAAGCAACGGAGATCTTGCTTTCTCCATTGCTTTTTTTTAAAAAACTGTCTCGCTATCTTAAATGGGTTTAGCATAGCGAGACAGCTTTAAAATAAGCAACGGAGATCTCCGTTGCTTATTTTAAAGCTGTCTCGCTATGTTAAACCCATTTAACATAGCGAGACAGTGTTTTAAAAATAGAGTTATACTAATGGAAAAAAGTCCGGGCGACCGGACCTTTTTCCATTAGTATAACTCGATTTACAATGTGCACGCTGGCCAATCAGCGTGCACGTTTTGGAATATTAATGGGGGGTCATGGTATAATATAAATTTGTTTTCCTTAAGCAATTATATGATCTGACATGATCACTTTGAAAAATTTTGTTGTTTGTTATAGGTCACACTGCATCCACAACGTAATGCATATAATATTTAAATGTATATTCATCTACTTCTGTTCTGATAAATGAAAAAAGTAAAACAAAGACCTTTTTTTTTTCAAAAGATTACAGAACAGTTTAGGTGCTTGTAAATAAGAAAAGTGAAATGTGAAGATATCCAAGAAGGACAGCAATATGATATCACAGAAAGAAAGAAAGAAAGAAGTGCTGACTAGACAAAGGAGGAGTAGTAAAGTGCTTGTTGTGAGAAATAAGAGTCTTCACTGAAGGATCTTTTATATGACAGAGAATGTATGGTCTCCAGGAAATCTAATCAGCTTCAGATGAGAATAGGTTGCATGGAAATTATATTGGGTTTGTAACTTGTAAGAGAAAGAACAGAAAATATTTGCAGAGGAAAGGGAACAGATTAGACAGAAACAGAAGAATAAGATAAAGGTTGAAAGACGTGGACAGAGACAGTCAAAGGTATGCAGATAGTAGTGGCAGCAGACAGATAAGCAGTAGGTAGAATAAAGAATCAGTAATGAGAAAAAAAAATAAACAGAAGAAGAAAGCCAAGGTGGTGAAGTAAAAGAATCAGTTTTGAAGACTAATGAGGGAGAGGCAAGATTAGACATGAAACCTCAAGATGTATAAAAGGGAAGCAGATATAAGTAACCATACACATGGGTAGAAGACATTAAGGTAGTAGGTGTTTGCACCTCATGAATTGGTAAGGTTTGAGAATACATGAATGGGGGCGGAAGACATTAAGCTAGGTGGTATGCAGGGGGAGTTATTAAATTCCTGCGAGGCTGGGTCAAGTACATTCAGCCCAAGGAATGGAAGCTTATTGGCATGACATAAAAAAAAGAAGGGAGTGTTAAGAGGAATGGCATGATTATAACTGTAGGAGTTGAAGAAATTTGAGGAAGGTACAGTTGGGTAAATAGGGGGAGTAGGAAACACCACATATTTTCACTGTGAGGAACAGAACAGACGAAGGAGCAAAGCGAGGAGCTAAAGAGAGATGTGATGAGGAAAGAACAACATGAGAAATATTGCACACAGGAAAAAAGAGGAGAAGAAGCTAAAGATATGCAATAACAGAGAGGTTTTCAGGGATGATTTATGGGGGATGAAAAAGGAATCAATTCAGATAGGACAGGAAGGTAACAAAAAGGGTAGTGAAGATAACTGAGATTCTGAAACTACAATAAGAAATTTTAACCGTAGGATGACAAATTATATAGAAAATGAAGTGGTAAAGTTGAGGTGATTAGGAGTAAGCAATTTAATCAAAATTGTTACTCTACACAATGAAGGCAAAAGTGCCCCTTTTCCTAGTGTTGACTGTCAGAGTTTCAAAGTCGTATATGCAACTTCTACAAGATTTAAAAGAAATGAGACTGAACAAAAGTATGCAAAAGAAACTGAAAATTTCAGTTAAAACTGTGAATAAGTATTTTCTTTTGCTACTGTGACTCTTATCATAGAAAAACTGTGTTCTAACTGAAATGTTAAAGATTTTATTGCTCAAAGTAATGTCAATTCTTTCACTTTTTTACTGCTATACAAAGGAGACATTTTAAAGGAATACCATGATAATAAAAAGTGATGTTAGTGGTTATTTTGTTGCATTTGAATAATTGTTACATTTCTATGCTGCTGAGCACTTTTCATATGTACACACACACACACACACACACACACACACACACACACACGCACACACACACACACACACACACACACAGATCTATCTATATCTATATATGTGTGTGTGTATGTATATATATATATATATATATATATATATATATATATATATATATATATATATATATATGTATGTGTTTGTGTGTATATATGTGCATACTGTATGTTTGTGTCATTTTTAGGTTAAGTTACATTGTGGTAATTACTAGGATCATTTAAAAAAAAATCACATAAAATCTACACCAGCATTCAGCCAAAGTGTTTTATTTCTGTATTGTGCATTACTATTTGTAAAGCTGTACAGATTAAATCTTAACATTTTGAAAACTGGAAATCTAAAAAGATGGCAAGCAATGAAACAAACAAGCAAGTAATTATCTTACTAAAGAAAACTAATTATTGCATGTAATTAGTTTCTTTTACTCTTCCCACGTGCATTACAAAATTAGTTTTGTATCAAAGGACATTAATTCAAGAGATAATCACTTTTCAAATGCGTGAATACATTGGTGAATTGCTTTTATTCACTCAATGTTATAAACATGGAATTCTGTAAACAATAAGGGCATTAATTCCTTCATTAAAGCATTCATTACTAATGCATCATGTGTGTGTGTGTGTGTGTGTGTGTGTGTGTGTGTGTGTGTGTGTGTGTGTGTCTGTGTGTGTGTGTGTGTGTATATATATATATATATATATATATATATATATATATATATATATAAATATACCTGTGTGTGTGTGTGTGTGTGTGTGTGTGTGTGTGTGTGTGTGTGTGTGTGTGTATGTGTGTTTGTATGTATGTGTATATATATTTATATATCCGCATAGATGGTGCACGAACCATCAGCTAACCCCAAAGTGAAGCTGTGCACGGACAGTAGATTACAAGCACATAAAATTCCCCCAACACCAGCTCACACCAGCTCATTCCAAATAAATGTTCCGTTAACGTTTATTTGGAATGAGCTGGTGTGAGCTGGTGCTGGGGGAATTTTGTTTTTATATATATATATATATATATATATATATATATATATATATATATATATATATATATAGATATATATATATATTAAAAACAATTGATATTAATATGTAATGTGTTTTGAACTTTTCATCTTATAATGCCTTTTGTCCACTTCATGTCAAAAATCTCTCAACTGTTGTGTCCTAGAATTATTCAGAAGTCCCTGAAAATATATTTGGATCAATATTTTCATAGAAATGTGAAAGTTAATGGTAACAAATATTGTAATACAAAGGGCTAAAAAGGATTATAGCTGCTTTGTTGTAATACAATATTCAGAGCAGTAGCTTTATAAACTGGTGTCCTTGGCAGCTCTCCAAACTGACACCCCACTCAAACCAAAGATGAAGATGAAGTGATCCTTTGAGTCTGAGTTGCTGAAAAAAAGGTTGATGCTGAACCGATACTTTCTTGCTACATTTGCAGAAGACACACACACATGTACACATGTATACACAGATTCATTCAAATGAGCCATGACTGTTTGAAGAAATGAATGCAGGCATGGTGGCACAGAATGAATGTTGGCTATATATTACCAGTAATGCATTCCTGCCCAATTATTGCCAAATGTGTCCCTCAGCAGACTGTGCTAGGACAATTTTCCCCATAGTATCTGCCTAGCTACATCTCTGGTAACACTACTTTCAGTGTAAAGGGGTGCTGTCTGAAGTGATACCAATATTTCAGTTTTTCACTGATGTAGTGATAGGTTTCCTTTGTAGTTATCACCAGTACAGTGATAGATTTACAGGCTAAGTGGCCCATTTCTTTGTCTGTCCCTAGGTAAAAATAAAATAGCTGAGAAAAGAAACAAATGATAATTATCTCAGCCACTGTTTAATGAATGCAAAGGTAATACAATTAGCATAACTTTGTTTTTGGTCTTCAGACTAGAAGTGCACTAAGTGAGACTACATTTATGTTAATTTTAATGTTTTATGAATATGATGTTTCAAGTTTGAGTGTGGGCATCATTGTATCCTTCTTCTGTGGGTGTCTGTGCATTTCTGATGGGTGCCACAGTTCAGTGCATAACCTGCATCACACAGCAGATGACCTTGTGGAATATCACCCATAGCAAACCTTGTGTAAAGCCACTGGGTGTTCCATATGTGTGAGTCACAGTAACTTCCTGGGCTGCCTCTGCAGACATTGAGGATGATCCCTTGGGCATTACAGACAACCTGGCAGTCGAGTGAGTGGAACCATTTCTTGTTGATGAATGTTCTTCCCTGTTCACCAAATGGAGCTTTTATTTCTAAGTGAGTTTAGTCTATGGCTCCCAAGACTTCAGGGAAGTCCGCTACAGCACAAAATCCCTGCATTGTTCTTGTTCCCTGTCTGCTGTGCATGGAAAATAGATGCACACCCTTGCTTGTTGTAGCACAACATTTAGATATTGGTGAAATATTCTGGACGCTGAAGTCTGTTACACCCCTAGTATATCTCATGTTGGTCTCTGGAATGTACCAGTAGCTAATATTCTTAATAGTTTCCATTGTTATAGGTTATTGTCGATTTCTCCTGGGTCTGAGGTGTGTGCAACAGAGGTTGCATAATTCCTAGTAGTGTTTCCCTTTCAACCTTATATTGCTCTACTATTTCAATGCCATACAGTCCATGATATGTTAAATGGGGTCTGAACACGCTTCTACTCCTTGGTTGAGGCCTATCAGCAGCATCAGCAGCAGAGATTTGAGCCTGTTGTACATACATGTGCAAGAGAGGAGCACCTGCCAATATATATATTTTTTTTTTATGGCGGCTGTATTCCAGTAGGTTTTGGTGATCATGGCAAAGGGCTACACCATCTCTAAAAAGTTACTTTACAGCTTACTGAATGGCTCTGCCATATTGAATTGCTTCATTGGCATATAATTCAGCTGATTATGCTTTCATTAGCATTCTGTGCTGTTTATCTTTGTTTGGCAGTTCTACACAATTTGTAGAGCTGTTTAATAAATACAGAATGGTGTACTATTTTGTGTATGTTGCACCAGAAGGTCATGAATCCAGCTCAACATCTTTACACATAAAACCGTTTATTTTTTAATTTGGTCAAAAGTTAAAAAGGCATGTTCTATAGACTATTTATTTCTAAAGGTTATATTTTGACACACCTGAAATATCATTATCTGTCACATTATTATCACATAGTTATAATTGTGTTGACTTAACTCTTATGAAATGTAAGAATTCAGCTGTATAAGACACTCCATTTATAAATCTTATGGATTTTTTCTCCTGCTTTATATTGCTTTCTACTATTAGATTTTACTTTTTTGAATGTATGACTTATACTAGATACTCCTTTTTAATTCCTGAGGAGTTTTTCTCCTCTTGCCTTATACTGTAATCTGTTTTTGTTTTATATTTAGATATGCTATTGTATTAGATACTTTATTTGTATTTTCTTTGTGGAGCTTTTCTCCCCTGGCCTCCACTGAAAATGGGCTCTACTTGGCCCAGTGGACTTTCCCGGTTAACAAAGGCCAATAAATAAATAAATTAATTAATTAAAATCTTAAATTACATTTTTTTTTGCTTTGTTACACCAGAAAGGTCATTACCAGGGCACTGATTTACAGTTAAAAAATCCATCTACACGAGCTGAAATTGTACTAGCCATGTCAATGATTTTTAAATGTATTCTCTGGTCATTAACATAATTGCTGTTTAAATTTTACTGCATTTATATATAAGCAAAATTCAAGCAGATTCTAAAGACTGAAAACTGAATAAAGCAAGATGGCAGCTTTACTAGTAGGAAATAAAAGATAGAAATGCAAGTTATTGCATGTGAGTATTCTAGCAATAAATGACACGACAGGAAAATCAGAGTATTTTTCCAATATTCATATGTTCAAAGATGTAGTACCTAATGGGATTTTGTCTATAATAAAATAAACCATGCCTTGTTCATTGTAAGAATGCATATATCTCTGAAGAACCCCCCTACTGGAAACAACACTTCATTTGGTAACCCTTGAAATAATCACTTCAGACAAGGCAAAGTGTGTGACCTTATTTTAGAAGTCATATATTTGTTCTTTCAGTAAAATACTATGATGGAACCACAGAAATATCACAAATAATGCTACCACTGATAAAATAAAAACTCCACACTAAGTGTTAAAGCCAGATGCAAAAAGAGATTCAATATAAAGATTTCTACAGATGCATAGTAGAAAATTTTGATACCTAAAGAAGTGGAGTGCTAGAAGTTATTTTAGCCTTTGTTATAGAAATTATATTGTATCACTTAGTTTTGTTTTTCTGTGTTGTTACTTGAACCTTTGCAAGGAATTACCTCTACATTCTGGTTTATAAGGCAAAGCCCAATGTAGTTGTATATAAAAACACATGACTGTGGAATACTTCAAACATTACACTGCAAAATGATTCAGCCTACATACATAATTAAATCACTAATGCAATGTGCAAACAACAATATACAACACATCCCAGTTGAAGTGGTTACCTATCTGTTCTGATATGGGTTCCGACCAGTGGTGTCTCCCAATCTTCTGTTTTAGGGCCTGTTTTTCAACTGTTCTTTTCAAACATGAACATGAGAAATGGACTATAGGTAGCCATGAATTTAATGACTGCAAACTGGGTAACAGAAAATTCATTAAAAAGTGCTGAAGTTTCAAAATGATCCATCCATGGGGGAAAAAAAATCCCTGCTAAAGTGAAAAATTACCTCGCAATTAGAGATAGCAGAAATAGCATCTTGATGAAACTTGGCAAAAAAGACATTCCCCGGGATTCATGAAGCTTGCGCCAGGAGCAGGAGTAGCGTCGGCAATCTAACACCAAATATGGCAGGTGAGCGATTCAGGTACAAGCTGTTTCCATGTGCACTACCTGCGTATGCCACAACTGCACAGCTTCCGGCATGTGTATGCTAATTACCCCATGCGTAGCAGCGTAGCATGCAAATGAAGGTATATAGCAATTCAGGAAGTGGTGCAGGCGTGGTGTAAGCATGCAGAAATGTAAACTGAAAAAAAACGGTTTCCATTTTTTCAAACATAAAATTGGAGCTATGACAGTGGACCAAACTCATGTATTATACTGTTAATATATGCCAATGGCTAAATATATAGCCATTGGCATAAAAAAACATGCACAACATATTAAAAAGAACATTTAATATCATGCCCACACTAACACGAAATAAAATCGCAGTACATCGGTGCGCAAATGGGATCACAATGAAAATATATTTATATGTAATAAAACTGCAATGTAACACATTTCATGAATTCCCCATAATAGTCAATGGCATGCATGCTACACCACACCATGGCACAAGGGTTGCTAAGGGGCTGTGACAGTGTTCTGTGTGGTAACTAGGAATTAATAGTCAATGCCATGCAAATGAGACAAGTAATACTGAATCAGAAAATTCCCACCTGCGTAAGGATGTACCTAACAGCGTAGCAGTACAACACTGAGGTGTGGCCTGGAGATAAAGATGAAATCAAGAGAGGGGTGAGCACCTTTGCTGTAAGCACATTGGAGCATTGCTAATCCGGTTTGCCTGTTGCTAAGCAAAGCCGCAGGATAGGGGTGTGTTGAAGTAGCCATAGCTTTGCTTAGCTGAGAGCACACAAGGTAACCGAATATGCATGTGAACGTGGATGAAAACAAGCTCGAAACCTGGTAAATGGCTGTGTGTGTCATGCAGCAGAGCTGAAACAGGAAGGATATGGGAAGAAAATAAGGAAATGCTGCAGCATGGTAATTGGAGTACAATTGAGTAATTAACACCTAGGAATCCACAGGGCCATTGACAACAGCTAACAAGTCTGCTAGCAGCTACCTGCAGAACAGGAAAGGGGAGGTGCTGTACTGCAAAGAAAAGAGAACTGTTACAGCAGAACAAAGCAAACTTGTAGTAGATCAGCTACATAACACATTTCGCAACACAATCCTGGGTTGGGAAAGTACAAAACAAGAAAGCCAACAGCGGGATGCATGCCTGACAATTGGAGGGGAATTGGGTTGAAAAGTGAAGTAAATGACAATAGATGAATCACGGCAGCCAAGCGTAATTCAACACCAAAGGCCCCACAATAGCAGTGCCTGCTGTAAAACCCATAATTAAGATACCCTGCAGCTGGAATTGCAAATACATGCCCAATTACACCAGCAGCATCCATAGCACAATAGTATAAAGTTTGAAAGCACCTCACACACACCTGTGTATTCCCAGACACTCTGCACCATTGGTGTATACAGATTGGGAACTTTAAATATGTACATGTTAGGGGCTGCCATAAATTTTATTCAGCAGCATGTGTTGGAGACTGAAGGTGGTATGGAGGATGATTCTGACAACCATCTCAGGCACCGGAGGAGGAGAAAAGTGTTCAGACCCAGGGTAACCTGCCAGGCGCTACATGATCTGGAGATAGTAGAGCATTACAGGGTGGACAGGGACACCATACAGCAACTTGTTGAGCTGTGCCGGCCACACCTCAGAGCCAGAAATAACAGACGGGAACCCATCCCAGTGGACACGAAGGTATGTGTAAGCTTGAGAATACTAGCCACAGGTAGCTTTCAAAGGCCAACTGGGGATATCATGGGGATCTTGCAGGCATCAGCATCCAGGGTACTCCACCAGTTCCTGGATGCCATGTTACCACATGCCAATGAGCACATATACTTCCCCCGAAAGCAGGAGGAGTTGGCCAGCAATATGCCTCACTTCCACCATGTGGCAGACTAACCGGAGGAACTGGGTGCAATAGACTGCATGCACATACACATCAAGTCACCACCCAGTGAGCAGGGTATGTGCTACATAAACTGCAAGGGATACCCCTCCATCAACTGCCAGGTCATGTGCAATGCCCAGGGCATTATCATGGATGTATGTGCTGGCAGCCCTGGAAGCTATCACGACAGCCACATCTGGCAAGCCCCACAGCTGTATCAGGTATTTGCCAGGGGGGACATTCTATATGGCCACCTTTTGGGGGATGCTGGCTATGCACTGGAACCATGGATGATGACTCCCATCAGAAATGCACACACACCCATGCAAGAATGCCATAATGAGGCACACGCACAAACTAGAATCATCATAGAGCATGTGTTTGGGATCCTAAAATCACGGTTCTGTTGCTTGGACATATCTGGTGGAGCTTTGCAGTACTCTCCAGGCATTTGTGCCCACATTTCATAGTATGTGCCATGCTACAAAATATGATCCTGTGGAAACAGCTGCAGCAGGGACAGAATGGTGAAGGCCCTCACAGCCCACCACCATTGCCAAGGACCCCACAGGCACAGAGGGACTCAGACCACAAACACCCTGTACCAGCCCCAGTAGGCAGACAGAGGCGTGCCCAGTATTCCCATGCCTTGGTAAAGAGGGAATGTAAAGCACACTCACTGACCAATGTAGGCACCTATGGACTGACACCCTTCTTCACCTGCACACATAGTAAACATGGATGGCACACACAAACGACCACCTGTAAATTGTCATGTATAGGTGGTCTACTCTGTGCATCCTACATAGGCAGCCCTCAACTATTGTACACACAACTGCCATTGGCACAAGGCAAGTCAATACCTGAACAGTAAAATAAGCTATCAGCATGTGTCGATACTGTATGTATAGGTTCATTGGTACATAGGTAGGTACTTGCCCTAACTGCCCGAGGCCATTCATAAGCCTAGCCAACATGTGTCTCCTGTCGCCTCCCCATTGATTAACTAACTGTCCCTCTGTAGAGCACAGCCAATTGCAGGATCCCTGGGGTGGATCCACTGTTCCCCACCTGCTCTGCAAGGATTCCCTGGAGTGTTAGTGAGGGGCTTGGTATAATGTAATCAGGGATGTAGTTCCAAAGCATGGGGAGTATCCGTGACAGTAATCTGTCACTCCAGCATCTTCCAGTTATGGTTGTGGCAAGGTGCAGCTCATTACAGTGTGTGGCTCACTGTGACATGGATTCCCATAGGTGGAGCATATCCATTAAGCCTGACTTGGATACAGCTTTGTTGGCCAGCAAATATTATCTCTGAGTAAACAAGATGCCACTGAGTAATGCAAGAGTTTATGCAGTCTGGCAGCATAGGACACATGTCTGAGGGCATTATTCCTCTTGGCGAGGTACATTCTTGGCCCTTCCAGCTGTTGGATGTGTCTTCTGAGGTACATCCAAAATGGGCTATCATATTCGATGATGGGATTGATGAGTGATGAGTAAAGTGGCACAATAACCTCAGTCTGTTTAAGTAATCAGATGGCCTACATGGACGGATGTCCTAACTACTTCGCAGATATGATTGTCAAAGGAGAGATCACTATCTAATATAGTCCCCACATACCCATTACATCTTCTGAATTATAGTGTCTGCCACTCGTGTGTTAATATGTGTGTGTGTAGTTTCCCAAAATGGAATGACCATGCAGTATGTGGCCTTTAGCTGGAGGTCATGACTCTGACACCCAGTGTTGGTCTATGTGATGCCCCTTGAAGGACGCTTGTGATAGCTGCACTGTCAGTTATGGCTCCCAGTTTGCAGTAACAGCCAAACATGGTCTGCTGTAGTCCACCTATGTTAGCTCATACCTCTGAGGAGTATATGGCAAACAGTAGGGGTCCCAGGACTGAGTCCTGTGGGACACCAGTTGTGACTGGTCAAGAGTTGGACCTGGAGGCTGCTAGGCTTACCATGTGGGTTCTGTGTGTAAGCCTGCTGGCAAACCAACCTGTGATGTATGGGTGTATGTACTGGCTGGTGAGTGTAGAAATAATACCAGAGTGGGGAATGGTGTCAAAACCCTTGGTGAGGTCCAGGTAGTATGTGTGAACTACCACACCCCACACCTAAAGTCTAGGTGACTGTAAGATGTCAAACAGGTTCAGTAGGCATGATCTGCACTCAGTCAGGCTGACCTGGGTTGGGTCAAGTGTCTGGAGGTTACCATTGTCTATGTTAATGAGTGCTATGAGGATGTGCTCCATAGCCATGCAGATCAGGATACTCAGGCTTATGGGGTGGCAGTTACCATGGTCAGTTGTGTTACCACCTTGTTGGAGAGAATAGCTGTTGCCATGCACCATTGAATGGGCATGTAGCCTGCCTAGAGGCTGATGTTGAATTGCTATATTAGGTGGGGGGTCACTTTGTCTTGTAGTGTCTGCAGGATGCAGTCTGGGACACCATCTGCCTCCATTGATGTTCTGTCATGCCGTTTGAAAGGGCCATTACCACCTGTATGTCTCAGATGTCTGGTATACTGTAAGTTTTGGGTATTGTTGTGGGCCCTGTAGGGGGTAAAGCTTGCACCGAATGTATCATCAAGTGTGTTGGTGATATCAGTAGGGTCAGTATATTCAGTGCAATATTGCACCAGCACAGTGCAAATCTGTGTGTTACTGCTTAGATCCTTGACATAGCCAAAGAAGCCTTTGTGGTCATCTTCCGAATCCATGCCTATTTACCTGTGGATGTCAGCCTTGGATGATTACATGAGTAACATAAGTATCTTGCTAATACTGGTCAAAGATGTCTGCATGTCTTGGGATTTGCTGTTGTTCTGGACTACTTCCCTACTTCTGTTGTATAGCCTGTATATTGCAGGGGTTCAGCAGACTGGTGTCCATGTATAGGAGTAGCGAGTCCTGGTTTACCATTGATGGTACAACCCATACATCTTTGTAGGTGCTTATAGAGTGCATTTGTAATTCTGTCTGTATCTTGATCAGTGTCATCCGTGAGCGTGGGGGCTGTGAACCCTCCCACTTCTGTAATTAGTACTGTGAATTTAGCTGTAGGAAAGGTATTCACTGTGTGTTCCTTGGGTGGGGGAGATGGTTGGGAGTGGAAATCATCAGTGAATAGTTCGTGGTCAGATCTAAACAGTGACCGGATTACCTCTGCTGTAGTGCACCTGTTGCACATGTCAGTCATTACCACTTCTAGTATGTTTTCACCTCTCGTTAGTCCATCTACCAACTGATACAGGCCATATGAGGTGATAAATCCCAGGAAGTACTGGGCCTGGAAGTGAATACTCAAGTAGGTTATCCAGTTAAGTGTAGGGTAGCCGACACTGATGAATAACAGGGTGTCTGGTAGGACTGTCATGTTTACCACTGTCTCCAGATAGTTGTAGAGGTTCTTCTGGGTCATGGAGGGTTATTTGCAGCAGCTCACAGTTTGCATTGCAGTTGTGGCTGATGTTAGCTGCACATGTATGATCATAGAGGTATCATGCTGCCCCACTAACTTGGAGGTGTAGGTACCCCTGATGAATATGGATACACCCCCTCCATGTCTGTGCCAGTCCATGTTCAGTGGCTGAAATGTGTGTTATGGGTTGTAGTCTGGTAGTGCTGGTGTGCTCACAGGAGCCTTATACAGGTTCCAGTCACAGAACAGATGTAGATGCAGTCCATACTGAGGGGTGCTGTGAGTGCATGCATGTTCTGAGTACTACCCCTGGTGTTGATTAGCCTAACCCTCATTGATTCCGCTATTGTGCAGTTAATGGAGGTGAGATTCCCCTCTGATACCTGCCTAAAAATGGAACCATGGGGGTGCCAATAGCCTTGCCCAGCATTCCAAAGCCTTAGGCTGACACATGCAAGTTGGTATGGCATTGTTGCAGGCATGTTTCCCATCTGTGCTTGTGTCCCATCTTTCCTGTAGGTAACCTACTGGTAAGCAATACAAAGCCTGAAACCTATACAAGTCCACTAGCTTCTAAGATAGACTTTTGGAGTGATTATGTAACAGTAGTCTGTATGCTCTTGCTGTACTTAACTGTTGTCTGACTACATGGTGATTTTACACTGTATATTGTGATCAGAAAACTCTGTATAATCACATATGATGTTGGAGATGGCCTGCACTGTAGAGGTTCACAGATAGGTAGTAGGCTATCTGCCCAAGGGCATTTAGAAGCATAGCTACAGTGTGGTGGCTTTATCTGCACCATTGAAGTAACTGAGCCTCTGTCAAGCATAGCCAATGAAATGATTCCAGGCAGAGTTGCTGGAAGCTGTTGAAGACTGGGGTGCTGTAGGGTGAAAGGGGCACATAGTGATCTCAAAAGGGCATGTTAACATGACAACCCAACAGCATTCAATTTCCCCAGCAGGTCTTGCAGCTATAAAGCTGGAGTGGCTCCTCCACACCCTGGCTGTATGTGTCTGGGACACATGATCCCAGGGGTGTATATACTGTTGCCCAGTCACACATCAAGGTTTCCCCTGAAGTGTGTCAGTGAGGGGCTATGCCAAATGTAGTTAGGATGTTAATGTATAGTCTCTCAATTCATGTTCTATGTCGGTATTTCAAGAAGCTCACTGGGTGTGGGTGGCTCTGCCTGTTGTGAAGCCAAGCTTACACATAGGATTCATGGACATAGGAAGTAGGCAGAAGGAACGTTAATGTCAATAGCATATGCATAATATCTGTGCAGTCGTGGTTCAAATCCCAATAAAGTCAGAGATGTTTTACATGTTACATAGTATACCTTAACCACAGCTTGCATATATAGGTAGTATTCCACAGAATAATAAACATTTGGAACACACATAAACCCATGTGTGCTGGAGAGTACAGTTAACAGACAATGTAATGTTATGTAAGCACATAGTGAGATGTTACATCACTGAAATGTATATATCCTGAGTAGTTAGCAGAAGTGGCCGTATTTGCGTGCACGGATTGTAGGATGTAAAGTTTGTTTAACTGTGTACAACCACTGGTATAATGTCACACAATCACCTTTAAACCTGCTTACAACTGCTTAAATTAGCCTTATTCTGTAGTAAAACATGTCTAATGCATCACAGGTGTTGAACCCTGGACCATGCATACCATTGTCATGGGACCTACCACTAAGCCATGATAAGTGGTCATTAGACTATAACTTATACTACAGGCATTTCACAGTACAGACCACAAATGGGACAGTCACTTTGTGTACATATGTACAATACATTGTAATGTACTGTAATGTGTGAATCAACATATACGAGAATACATATGTATAAGTGTTACAAATTAATACTAAATATATCTATCTATATATATATATATATATATATATATATATATATATATATATATATATATATATATATACATACATGTCACTGATGTGTGCACATAAAAAAAAATATATATATATATATATATATATATATATATATATATATATATATATATATATATATATACAGTAACATCTATAGCCATATATATATATATATATATATATATATATATATATATATATATGTATATATATATATATATATATATATATATATATATATATATATATATATATATCCATCTAAGAACACACTTTGTGACACAGAAGCATTCCAAATGGATAGAAGTGCATGCAAAACACATGCAGTTCTGGTATTATAACTATTAATATTAATCTAATTCCCCAGAGAAGCAATGGTTGCTGTGTATGTGGAGATTGGTGCGGGAGAGGACTTCTGGCTAATGGAATATTCATCAAGGAGGGCCTGCGTTGGATGTTCATTACGTTAACTGGAGGGGTACACATGGAGTATGGGCACAGTGTAAAAAGGACACAAAACAAGAACCATTCTCATCCATAATACACCCTGTCAGGTCACATTGCAACACTGACTTCAACAAACATATGAACAATAACAGGTATCATACATATGTACACCAACTAACTTACACATTTATTTGCAGTACTGAGGAACGGCTGTAGTACACTGCGCATACTAAACACCATAAAAGTTGTACATATCTCAGATGCCTCAGTGGTAAAGTCAGTGACTGTGGTGTTCATGGTCCCGGTTTCAAGACCTGCATGGGCTGTTATGTCATTATGAGGTCCCAAATAAGGGATGTTGGATGCAGGGTGATTAAAGCACTTTTAAGCAGACGTTAGCAGGTTATTGCGCCAGTAAGTGGCGCTTAAACATGACTACATGGATAAGCACCACACGGGTTTAACCTTTGCTGAACATCGCGCAGATCATGGGCAAAGCCACTCACAACTGCTGAAATGTGCGTTTATCACCCTTGCACTACCACTGCCTGCTCTAAGAGGTAAAATGACCACTACCAGGATTAGAACGCGCAACCATGTACACATTCTTCGCAATATCCTACCACTAACCTACCTGAGATGTACCAATCGCAGTTGTGTATTCTGACAGGTTAAGACACATAAGGGAGGATTGTATGGAAACAGGACAAACGGCCATGCACCCAATGAAAGGTGTTTGGTATATATATATATATATATATATATATATATATATATATATATATATATATATATATATATATAAATCAACATATACCGAGAGATAGAGGGAGAGATAGAGAAAGAGAGAGATATGTCGATATATAGGGATATACATATATATGTAGTCATATAGATAGGTTAACAACATCTACACAACCATGGAGGTACATATAAACGGGATACCTTCCAAATACCGAATGCTTGACATACCGACGTGCGTAATCACAAGGCTTAAAGACCAAAAGATCACAGTACCAAAACACCAAAAGCATGAGTTTTAAAATACCGATGTTAAGGGACTTGTAGTTAGTACTTCTGGTATTGCGGTTCAGGTAGGTTACTGTGTGTAAGTGTGTTTCTGAGGGCTTTAGTGTGCGTACGTGCGTGGTCTGAGTGTGTTGTGTGTTTCTGGGGGACTATAATGTGTGGGTGTGAGTTTGCTTTGTGTGTCTGTTTGTGTGATCTCGGAGGTAGAATATTAAAGTAGGAGGGTGTGGGAGGTGCAGCCACTCACATGGGGGGTGTAGGGGGGATTGCCCACCTGCTCATATGTAGTTTAGGATGGTTTGTTTGGATGTGGTGGATAGCAGTGTGTCTGTGTGTATGTGTGTGTGTTCTGTGTTTACGAGTTTTGATTGTCGTGAGTTTTAGTGTTTGGTAATGTGGGGTTTGGGAGTTTGGGCTCAGTACTGTCAGCGTCGGAATTGTGTGTGTTCAGGATTCCATAGGTATCCCGTATACAGCCGTTGAAGTGTTCATATATGAGTATAACATGGACCATAGCAATCACACATTCCGCCACGACCAAACTATATGAACAAAGGATATGATGAGTATATGCCTATACACTATTACAAATATGTGCTATGGACATGAGCCAAAGATATGGTTACTACCTGTCCCACTTTATGAGGGACAGTCCCTATTTGGGCGGTTGTGTCCTGACCAAAAATATTAAAAATGGCAAATGTCCTGAGATTGTAGGACATAATTATGTGCCATATTTTATGTAATAGTTGCATAAATTAGTTATTTCTGTATCTAAAATGTCTAAATGTTACAAGAAACAGAATAAGCAACTAAACTGCTATAAGAATAAGCTTTTATTTAGGCATAAAAGTAAAGTTTTATCCTTTGTACTGACCGTAGGTATGTGTCAGCCTGTAAAATCTGATGTGTGTCCCAAAAATGTCCCACTATGGCCATTTGAAAAGTTGACAACCCTAGACAAAGAGGGTCAGTCACCAACACAACTCCAATGACTGCAAATACCAATGACAGAAATACACAGACAGCTTTCATGTAGCAACACTTTATTACATTCTGATGTATTGCCGAAAGGATTCAAGGACTAACATCATCTGCATGCTATACAGGAAACATTTAAAAGTGCCTTAAAGAATCAGCCTGCAATTACAATAGTATTAGTCCACTAAAGGATAGGTGTTCAGATAGGGAAGGAACCCTCACACATATATTGAATATGTATAAAAGAGTTCCTACACACCTGCATCTGCTATGTACACCCACCAACATCTCCCCCACACCCAAAGCAATTACAATATATACTGTAATAACATCACAAATCATTCACTCACTGTATGACATCTGCAGAAGCCTTAACATACCTTGTCAGAGACACACTAACATGGCCCTATGTGAAATAGTTGCTGTTATACAATGGAACAGCTGCTGATGTTATAGGGTTTGTTTGCACTAATCGCGTTTCAGAGGGTTGTGTGTACACCAGAAAGTGTTACCAATTACTGATTAACAGCACATTATGATACACATTTACACCAAACCAAAGGTTTCTGGTGAGCACACTGTAAACCACCTAACATTATATGCATAGCCATACAGCCTTGAGCTGCTCAAACATCCTCGCCAGACTGAAACATCCGCAGAAGTATTAGGTACAAACAAACCCTGCATAAGTAGCAATGTTCTGAAATATAACAGCTGTACTCACATGTAGAACAACATCTCCTAGGCATTACACACAATTCACGGGAATCACAAAGCTAATATATCTCTGTGTGTCTCCATATAGCTGTTGCAATACATCACAAACAACACATCCAGACCATCTTCCTCGAAAGTAAGGCAAAGGGACAATGCCCAAGTGGAGTACTCAATTATACACTACTGTTGCCATGGTATTGGCTAATGGAGTAGCTGCACAGCTGATGTGCATGTAATTAACTACTTTGGAACACCAATTGGTGGTCAGGACAGCGCATGTTACTGATATGTAACTATAAAAGGATGACTTGTCACACATTCAAACCATCTGTATATACCAGCAGAACATTATAAAGAAGATTGAAATACAAACGGAAAAAGATTGAAATAACAGTGAACGACACCTCGGGTTACTAATAAGGTATGTAGAACACTCAGTATGTCTGTGTATGTAGTACCTGTTCTGTAATAATTAAAGTGTACACAATGTATATAGTGGAAACAATTATCTTGTGAAGATGTATTGTTGAGCATAGTAATGCTTGTAGTATATATGTGTGTACTGCTGTAGGTCACAAGGCAAACACTTCATACACCACAAGGGATGCTATATAAGGGCTTTGAACCCAACAATTCCTCTCCAGCCACTGTCAGTGGCAGGGTTGGTCCAACAAGTACGTGCTATAACAGGGAATAGTATATGTTGATATATTGTAACAGTAGGCATATGTATGGGTTTATTACTGAGAATAACATGTCAAAGGTGGGCCTACTGTGTTATGATTTGCATTGTGGGATATTGTGCCGATAACTGTGTAATGTACAATACTGTAGGCAGATATGTGTAACATTTTGCATAGCATTACTGTTGTGTTAGGCAAACATTAGTGATGTCTATTGGCATTTACTATACACAATAACAGGATACATATGACTTGTAGTCACCCGACAGTTTATCAGCATGATAGCAAAGTAAAATGGAAGAGCTAGTTAACTATCCATGCACATAAGACATGTAATAGGTTCATAGGTAGGTACTAGGCTGTCAGCCTAAGCATTTATAAGCCTAGCTAGAGTGTGTTGGCTTCTGCCACCCGCTTAGGTTAGTTCTCTGTGCCTCTGAGCAGCATAGCCATTAGTTTCCTGTGCCTCTGTCCAGCAGAGCCACTGCAGTGATTCCCGGGGTACATGTCTGTCTCCCATCCACCCGTCAAGGTTTGTCTTGAAGAGTGCTAGTGAGGGGCCCTGCCTGATGTACATTGGAATCATGTTCCAAAGCATGGGGAGTCTCTGGGTCAGGAATCTATCCCTCCAGCATGTCCTTGTTATCGTCATGGTTAGGTTTATATCCCTAGAGCATGCAGCTCTCAGGGACTTCTGTTTAGGTGGACCATATCCATCAATAATAGGCTGGACATGGGCCTTGTATGTCAAGTAGAGATCACCACTGAGTACGCGGTATGCAACCGAGTACAGCTGGAGTTTCTTTAGTTGGGCTGCATAGGTCATCTGTTTGAGGTCAGTAATCCTCTTGGTATGGTACTTTCATGGTCTTTCAAGCTGTTGCAGTTGTCTTGTAAGGTACATCCCAAATGGGGTGTTGTATTCTTTAATGGGTCTAGTAAGTCATGAGTAGAGAGGCACAATGGCCTCCTTTGTTCTGGATGCAAACCCATTTGAGATTAGGGGGGCCACGTAGAAGGATATTCTAACCACCTTGGCAATATGGTTATCAAAGGAGAGATTGCTATCTACTTGGGTTCCCAGATCCCTTATTACCTTTTCTGTATGTAGGGGACTACCACATATGTGGTAGTCCACGGGTAATTAGTTTTATCCAAAAGGGATGACTATGCACTTTTTTGCACTCAGCTCAAGGCCATGATATTGACACCAGGTATCCGTTTCAGTGAGACCCTTCTGGAGGGTATCTGTATCAGCTGGGGAACCAATTATGGCCCCTAGTTTGCAGTCGTCTGCAAACCTTTTCAGCCAAAGTCCTCCTGTGCTTGCCTGAATCTCAGAGAGGTATATACCGAACATGAGGGGTCCTAGGACTGAGCCCTGGGGGACGCCACTTGTAACTGGTTTACAGTCAGACCTAGGGTATGCAACTCTCAATGTGTGGGTTCTGTCCTTGAGCCACTTTGCAAACCATCTCGTGACGTAGGGGTTAATGTTCAGGTGGATGGGTATGTTGATAATACCAGAATGGGGAATGGTGTTGAAAGCCTTAGAGAGGTCAAGGTAGGCTGTGTGGACCTCCTTACCCTCATCTAATGCCTTGGTAACTGTCTCAAATAAGTCCACCAGGTTTAGGATTCATGATCTGCCCATAACAAAGCCAAACTGTGTGGGGTCAAAGGTTTGAAGGTACCCAATATCTCTGTGAATGAGATCCATGATGATGTGCTCCATAGCCTTGCAGACCAGGCTAGTCAGGCTTATAGGGCAAATGTTCCTGTGGTCTGTTGTGGCGCCACCTTTGTGGAGTGGGATAACTGTTTCTGTGCGCCATTCAGTGAGCACAAAGCCTGATGTGAGGCTATTATTGAACATGGTGCTTAAGTGGGGAGCCAGTTCTTTCTGAAGTTTGTGTAAAACGCAGCCTGGGATGTTGTCTGGTCCCATGGATGCTGTGTTTTTGGCTTTAGAGAGTGCAGCTTTTACCTGCATAGTTGTGATTACAGGGACTCTGCATTCTTCCTGTATAGATATGGACCCTTTAGGGGGTGAGAGGGGGGTAAAGTTATCACTGAACCTATCTGCCAGGATGTTGGCAATATCAGTTGGTTCTGTAACTTCTGTGCCTTTGTGCTGTAGCTCAGAGCAGATTTGGGTGTTGCCATCAAGATTCTTGACATAGCTATAGAATACTTTGTGGTTGTCCTTGGAATTAGTGGCAATTTTGTTTTCATAGCTAACTTTGGAGGATCTTATAAGGGATCTCAGCTTCTTACTGAGGCTGACCAGGGAGCTCCTCCACTCATGGGATTGTATTCTCTTTTGCAACAGTTTCTTCCTTCTGTTGTACAGTTTGTTTATGGTAGGGGACCACCAGATTTGCTTCCTTTTTTTGGATGATAGCATCTTGGTTCTTTTTGCGATAGCACAATCCATGCACTAGTGTAAGTGCTTATAGAGTGCATTTGTGTAGGATTCAGCAGTTGTAACTGTATTGTCCATCTGCATGGGTGTCATGAAGTTCACCATTTCTGTCTTAAGAAGCATGAAGTTGGCTTTGGAGAAATATTTTGCATGGTTTCCTTAACAGGGGGTGGGGGCGGGATGTGGATATCAAGGGTGATTATGTTCAGATTGGACCAACGAGGAGTTGACTTCAGGTATGGAACACCGGTCACTCATGTTGGCAATGACTAGGTCAAGGATATTGTTGCCCCTGGTGGGGACGTGGATAAGTTGATCCAGGCCATTGGAGTTTATGAATTCCAGAAAGCGTTGAGCTAATGAATTGGTGCATGAGTAGTTTTCCCAGTTAATGGTGGGGTAGTTGAAATCGTCCATTATTAGGGTGTTTGGTTGAACCGTAATATTTTCTAGTACATCAAGAAAAGAGGAGTGGGAATCCTGGGGCATGGTGGGGGATCTGTAGCAAGCTAAAATTTGGATTGCAGATTTCCCCAGAGTTAGTTGCACTTGGATAACCTCGGATGCATTGTGCTAAGCAACTAGTCTGGAGGTGTTAATATCCTTAATGAATATGGACACACCTCCGCCTTTGATGTTTCGGTCCAGGTTAAATGGCCGAAAAGTGTGGTATGAGTTACAGCCTGGTAGTGCAGGGGTGCTCTCTGGAGCCTTGAACCAGGTCTCAGTCACTGCACAGTTGCAATGTTCTCCATTTTAAGGAGTGCCTCAAGTTAGTGCATTTTGAGGTTTAGACTTCTAGCATTGAATTGCATTACCCTCAGTTTTTGCTTGCCTGTTCCTGTTATGGTGGTGAATTTGTTATTTGAACCTTGCCTAAAAAGGTACTATAGGGGCAGCAAGAGCCTTAGCCAGTATCCTGAATCCCAGGGGTGACAGGTGTAGGCCATCTGTGGCAAAGCATCATGGCCTGTCGACCATGTCATCCCAAGCAGACAGATACTGGATCCCCTTTGAATGACACCAGAAGCTTAGCCAATTGTTGAAGTCAGTCATTCTGTCCTTGTACTGCGGTATCATTCTGGGCAATAGCAGAATGCTATTCAGGGCTAGGGTCATACCTGCCTGGGCTACAAGGTTAGAGAGCTCTTCCATGTCTCTTTTCATGTAGCCCAGGGAGGTACATCTCAGGTCATTCACACCAACATGAACAATGACAGAGTCATATTTGTACTTTTTGTGGAGTGAACTGAATGTGTGGGTTATGTGGCAGATCCTGGCACCCGACAGGCAGCTGACAGTAACTTTCTCCTTCTTTAGCCTGGTGAGTGGGACATCAGTGTGCCTGACTATTGAGTCACCTAGGACTAGTGTATTGGGTACGTTGTTTTGCCTTATTGGCTGTGGTTGAGTGGCACACTGAGTCTGTGGGCTATGTGTCATTTGTGTAGTGTTGGGGGATAGAGGCTGCTTGCATTTCTTCTTTGGAGGTCTCTGTTGCTTATACAGATTATTATTGAGAGCCTCTGTGAATGTTTTTGTGTTACTATGTGTGGATTTTGGTGGTGTAGATTTAGTGAGACTATGTGATGAGTGTGGTGTGGTGCAAATGTTTATCTTCTCCACATGACTGTCAAGTTCAGTCTTGGTTGGAGAGAGCTTTACCTCCAGTTTGGCTAGATAAGTGCATCTCTCACAGGTTGTAGTGTTGAGTGGTAGAAGAAATGGGTTGCCTGTGTACATGAGGCAATTTCTACATTGCCTCAAGATGCCCAGATTCATCAGATAGACAGGAGAGAACACTGGGAGCTGACCCTTGAACATGCCCGAATAAAAAAACTATTTTCCTCTAGATAAGTGAGGAAAGTGAGTACAAGAGCTGTTTTTCTCTAAGCAAGTGAGAAAAGTAAGTCCAACAACTGTTTAGCTCTAGGTAATGAGAAAGATCGAGTGCTATAGTAATTAGTAGCTTATTTAGTCCTCACAAGTTCTGAAGAAGTGCTGAGCATGAATAAGCCATCCAGATAGGGTCTTGGATAACATAAACACACTGTCCCCCCTCAACAGGTACACAATCATATATCCATGTACTCTACAGAACCCTTGTAACCACAACTATGCAGGTACAAGCTGCACTCAAGCTGCATGGGACCTGTCCACATCCCATGTTGTATCATACACATATGGCAAAACAATTTGCTCTCCACATGCACATTATATAAAACATAGCTTCATGTCAGGCTGTGTACACACTGAATGGTGCAGACCAACAGTTATCACAACTCACAAAGCGGGAGACACCACTGATAATGGGAAGTACTGCACTACTACCCTGCTGAGTCTGGTCTGAAAGGCCATGAACCTTGAACAACTTATTTGATGTCAGCAGTACAGATGTAGATGGCAGCAAGGTTGATTTCAAACAGCATATCATAACCTTGCCAGGTCATAGGACATCATCACCCATACTGTGTTCCACCTACACTCAGTATACTAAATGTATACACCTATATCACAGGAGTGTTTTGAAACTGGACTGCTGGCAGAACCAACACTACCGAAGGTGTCTGAATAATAC
Organism: Protopterus annectens; assembly: GCF_019279795.1. Lineage (NCBI taxonomy): Eukaryota > Metazoa > Chordata > Ceratodontiformes > Protopteridae > Protopterus > Protopterus annectens. The sequence continues at coordinate 1,028,182,950 of NC_056731.1, read as the reverse complement.
ATGCACATCACACCAGTGCCAGCTACATTAAGACAGGGTTAATTCATTGTACTCCCCCTCGTTGCAGTCTATACCACACAGAATAACAGAAGGCATCTGCCTATTGAAGTATGTGAATGACTATGACCTAGGAGTAATAGCTGACTCAATGAGTGTTGCAGACAACATACAGAAGGGTCTTTGTGGATGAGGTGTGTGACATATGGCCGCAATCTGACAGCTACATTTTGCATTGTCACCCCTATGTTAATAACCCTGTACCCATGAATGCAGTGGTCAACATAATGGACACTGTGTAAGGGATGCAGCTGGGCAGTTGTCTTTCCTGTGATAGCTACATCACCACACCTGTCAGGTAGTCATAAGTGGCAACCCTTATCATGACCGGATGCCATCCATGAATATAGGGATCATTGTTCAGACATATATCAAAACGAACTGAATGAGGCTCACCACAGCAATAAGAATCAAACCAACGATTTAATGATCGTATAAAATCACAGACTGCAGTAACAAAAAAGAGTACGCGCTTTCACGTTACTAGAACGCTTCTTCAGACTTAAAACCACTGCTATCTAAACTCTCATTTATAATACAATCAATTTAATTAATTACAAAATAATTGAATCATTAATCAATTTGTTAGAGAAAATTTGTTAGAGAAAATTTTAAAAGAGGCTTAAAGCAACAACTTCATTCTTAACTTCACACACATAAGCACATTACTATAGAAATCAAATAAAAACACATACATATTTGTAACAATAAATATGTGAATATAACAACAATAAAATAAAATAAAACATCTATTAATATACATATGTGTGTGTACATCTACATAAATACTAACAAACTATAAATATACATTTATAGTAAACTAATGTGCACAGGGGCGCGCTGCTAAAAATGGTTTAAGAGAAACCTTCTCATTTAAACCATGTCCCCTGTGACTCTGTAACCTAATAATCCATCTATTTTCACGTTCTTCAGTAAAATTCCTTATATTCCCTAACCTATTAGTTTCTTTTATCAACTCAATAACATTAAAATTAAATTTATGTATTTTGCCATGTTCTGTTGTATGTCGTGCTAAAGCGTTATGTTCATCTCCTTTACTAATGGCATACAAATGTTCCCTAATACGCTCCTTTAGGCTCCTATTTGTTTTACCTACATAAAATCTTGTACAAATTTGGCAAACAGCTAGATACACTAGATTCCTAGACTTACAATCAGCATAGAAATCAAATTTATATTCAAGTCCTGTATCAGGATGTGTGAAAGACTTACTTCCTGATAAATATATACAATAATTACAGCTTCTACATGGAAGTGTGCCCTGTCTATTTGTCTCCAAACCCCATTTATCACTACTACTTTCATAACACAATAACCTCTTTAAAGATTTCATATTCTTATAGGAGAAACTGGGTCTATCACCCACTATTCGGGCTATTTTTTCATCAGTAGTCAATATACCCCAGTTCTTCTCTATAACATTTCTAATTCTATTATTCATATTTGAATATTGAATAGTTACCCTATGTTTATTAACATTTTTATTATTATCATTCTTCACCATATTCTCATTATTCCTAAATAAATATGGTTTACCTTTAACTCTTCTCACTGTTTCATTGACCTCATAGACAGCGTCAGCTTCATAATTACTATATCCCCTTACTAAAAAATAATTCTTCAACATATCCTGTTTCTTACTATAGTTATAACTATCTGTAGTAAGATGTGACACTCTTAAAGACTGTCCTTTTACAATATTACCATATAAATGTTGAGGGTGCATACTGCTTCTGTGTAACATGTTGTTCCTCCAACACGGTTTCCTATATATTTCAGTATGAATTTCATTATCTATCTTAATTATTTTCACATCTAAAAATTCTATTGCCTCATAGGAGTACTTCTGTTCAAACTTCAAAAATTCAGTTGTCCCATTAATGTATCCAATTAATTCATTAAGTTCCATTTCAGTACCTCCCCATGTTAAAAACACATCATCTACAAAACGCTTATAAAATTTTATGTGTTTACTAAAATTTACATTTGATAGAACAAAGGTACTCTCCCAATAAGCCAACACTAGGTTGGCATAAGAATTAGCGCATGGAGTTCCCATCGCTACGCCTTTTCTCTGTAGATAATAAATATCATGATATGAGAACACATTGTTCTCTAGCACCAATTCAAGTAAAGCCAGAATCTTAATAATTATTCCCCTCACTACTCCTTTACTTATTAAATATAATCTCAAATAATCCATCCCTATATCATTTGGAATGGAGGTAAAGAGTGATACAACGTCCAAAGTGACTAATAGCTCACTATTTCTTTCATTATTATTCGTAATATATGTACCATAACTTTCTAAAAAATCCTGTGTGTCCCTTAATATAGAATTTGTATTATTGACAATGGGACGAAGTTGTTTCTCAATAAATATCGAGGCTGGTTCCATCAACCACCCACCACCCGATACTATCGGTCTCAAAGGTGGGTCTATGCTAGTCTTGTGTATCTTTGGGAAGCCCCGTATAACAGGAATAAGAGGATGCTCAACTAATAAATATTTGTATAAATCATCATCAATGGTATTACATAGTAACATGTCATATAATTCAGAGTGTACATTCTTAATCAAATTATTGAGCATTGCTTTATTCAATGTACGGTATGTCCCATCATTACTCAACATTTTAATCATACTGGTGACATACGCTTTTGTATCTAAAACTACTATTGCGCCACCTTTATCTGCCTGACGAATAATTATTTCCTCATTTTCTTGTAGTGTTCTTATTGAACACAACTCATCATAAGTTAAGTTAAAAAAATTCTGGTTTACTTTTCACCTTATACATTTCAAATAAATCACGTTCACAAACTTTCTCAAAAGTCTTTAAAATGGGATGTACCTGTGGAACAAAAACAGAGGGTTTCAAAAAAACATTCCTTTTTCCTATCTCATTTGTGCCAAACAACAGAGTTAAACCAACATTTCATATAAACATCTTTAAATCTAATATTATGTCCGTAATATCTATGGATTTCGATGGTATAAAAGAAAGACCATGACTTAACAATGATCTTTCATCATCAGTCAGACAATGTTTCAACAAATTAACTATTAGGTTTGGATAACAGCTTCCACTATATGCGGGACATCTACCATGGGCGGAACCTCCAATGATATCACTGATGATAGTGGAGTGACAAGAGTGGAACGAACAGTAGAATCATTATTTCTAATATTACCAGAACTCTTTTGGTGAGAAGCTTTCACTTCTTTTATGTCTGACGCTAACATCCTTCCATTCTCCCTCGGCCAAGAGAAGACATGTCCCCCTTGGAAATCCCATAGATCTCATTCAAGTTTTTTGTTTTTGTCAGATAATTGTCTCTGATCTAGGGCTGTTATTCTCAATAGAGTTTCAGAAATAAAGGACTGTCTATCTTCCACATTTATTTTACCTGATAAATCATTCTCAGCTGTCATTATGTCTTGAAGTAAGCCAGTTTCTATATCTTGATATTGTTCTATTAACAGTCTAATGTAACTGTTACTCATATCAATATTTAATTTCTGCCACTTGCTTAATAAATTGGGATATGTGGTGCCAAAAGTCGGCATCTTTAGCACCCTCAAACCCCTAGGTATTACCTTAAAGGATAAGCACGCTTCCATATGTAGCCTTTGCCACTGAGTGACACGTAATTTCTGTAGTGTATTGTCTATCTTCCTGGTTAATTGTAGTACCTCTATACTTCTCTGCGTTCTTCCGGACTTCCTTCCATCATTGCATAGTTCATCAGTCGTATATTTAAGGAGCGGATTATCAGCCATTGCTGCTGCTCCCCACACCGTATTCATACTACCATTGCCATTATGGATTCTAGAGCCAATCTCGGTTCCTTCTGCCATGTCCCAAAAGCCGTCAAGAAAAAAATGAAGCAAAAATATCTCAAACAAGACAGCTCACGGATGAGACTAACAGCCCTAGATCAGAGACAATTATCTGATAAAAAGAAAAAAACTTGAACGAGATCTACGGGATTTCCAAGGGGGACATGTCTTCTCTTGGCCGAGGGAGAATGGAAGGATGTTAGCGTCAGACATAAAAGAAGTGAATGCTTCTCACCAAAAGAGTTCTGGTAATATTAGAAATAATGATTCTACTGTTCGTTCCACTCTTGTCACTCCACTATCATCAGTGACATCATTGGAGGTTCTGCCCATGGTAGATGTCCCGCCTATAGTGGAAGCTGCACCCTCGACGGAAGTTTCATCTACAGGAGATGCAGGTTTGGGTGTGAATGGGACTGCTATTACAGGAGAATGCTCCTCAGCTGCGAACATGGTTAATGATGTATTGAATGGGGCAAGAAGGAAGGATTGTCATCTCGATTCTGTTCGTGGTTTGGATACGTTGGATGTATTCACTGACAAGGATTATTCTTTTCCTTCTTTTCCGTTACCGATTCGACAACTGCCAGAGGCGAATTGGACGCCACGGGGGTGTCCAGCCAAAAGGAAATCAACAGAAGACAGGTACGAATTCCAGAAAAAGATACTGAGACCTGTTATCCAAACCTAATAGTTAAGTTGTCGAAACATTGTCTGACTGATGATGAAAGATCATTGTTAAGTCATGGTCTTTCTTTTATACCATCGAAATCCATAGATATTACGGACATAATATTAGATTTAAAGATGTTTATACGAAATGTTGGTTTAAATCTGTTGTTCGGCACAAATGAGATGGGAAAAAGGAATGTTTTTTCGAAACCCTCTGTTTTTGTTCCACAGGTACACCCCATTTTAGAGACTTTTGAGAAAGTTTGTGAACGTGATTTATTTGAAATGTATAAGGTGAAAAGTAAACCAGAATTTTTTAACTTAACTTATGATGAGTTGTGTTCAATAAGAACACTACAAGAAAATGAGGAAATAATTATTCATCAGGCAGATAAAGGTGGCGCAATAGTAGTTTTAGATACAAAAGCGTATGTCACCAGTATGATTAATATGTTGAGTAATGATGGGACATACCGTACATTGAATAAAGCAATGCTTAATAATTTGATTAAGATGTACACTCTGAATTATATGACATGTTAGTATGTAATACCATTGATGATGATTTATACAAATATTTATTAGTTGAGCATCCTCTTATTCCTGTTATACGATGTCCCGCCTATAGTGGAAGCTGCACTCTCGACGGAAGTTTCATCTACAGGAGTTGCAGGTTTGGGTGTGAATGGGACTGCTATTACAGGAGAATGCTCCTCAGCTGCGAACATGGTTAATGATGTATTGAATGGGGCAAGAAGGAAGGATTGTCATCTTGATTCTGTTCGTGGTTTGGATACATTGGATGTATTCACTGACAAGGATTATTCTTTTCCTTCTTTTCCGTTACCAATTCGACAACAGCCAGGGGTGAATTGGACGCCACGGGGACATCCAGCCAAAAGGAAATCAACAGAAGACAGGTACGAATTCCAGAAAAAGATACTGAGACCTGTTATCCAAACCTAATAGTTAATTTGTCGAAACATTGTCTGACTGATGATGAAAGATCATTGTTAAGTCATGGTATTTCTTTTATACCATCGAAATCCATCGATATTACGGACATAATATTAGATTTAAAGATGTTTATACGGAATGTTGGTTTAAATCTGTTGTTTGGCACAAATGAGATGGGAAAAATGAATGTTTTTTCGAAACCCTCTGTTTTTGTTCCACAGGTACACCCCATTTTAGAGACTTTTGAGAAAGTTTGTGAACGTGATTTATTTGAAATGTATAAGGTGAAAAGTAAACCAGAATTTTTTAACTTAACTTATGATGAGTTGTGTTCAATAAGAACACTACAAGAAAATGAGGAAATAATTATTCATAAGGCAGATAAAGGTGGCGCAATAGTAGTTTTAGATACAAAAGCGTATGTCACCAGTATGATTAATATGTTGAGTAATGATGGGACATACCGTACATTGAATAAAGCAATGCTCAATAATTTGATTAAGATGTACACTCTGAATTATATGACATGTTAGTATGTAATACCATTGATGATGATTTATACAAATATTTATTAGTTGAGCATCCTCTTATTCCTGTTATACGATGTCCCGCCTATAGTGGAAGCTGCACTCTCGACGGAAGTTTCATCTACAGGAGTTGCAGGTTTGGGTGTGAATGGGACTGTTATTACAGGAGAATGCTCCTCAGCTGCGAACATGGTTAATGATGTATTGAATGGGTCAAGAAGGAAGGATTGTCATCTTGATTCTGTTCATGGTTTGGATACGTTGGATGTATTCACTGACAAGGATTATTCTTTTCCTTCTTTTCCGTTACCAATTCGACAACTGCCAGGGGCGAATTGGATGCCACGGGGACATCCAGCCAAAAGGAAATCAACAGAAGACAGGTACGAATTCCAGAAAAAGATACTGAGACCTGTTATCCAAACCTAATAGTCAATTTGTCGAAACATTGTCTGACTGATGATGAAAGATCATTGTTAAGTCATGGTCCTTCTTTTATACCATCGAAATCCATCGATATTACGGACATAATATTAGATTTAAAGATGTTTATACGGAATGTTGGTTTAAATCTGTTGTTTGGCACAAATGAGATGGGAAAAAGGAATGTTTTTTCGAAACCCTCTGTTTTTGTTCCACAGGTACACCCCATTTCAGAGACTTTTGAGAAAGTTTGTGAACGTGATTTATTTGAAATGTATAAAGTGAAATGTAAACCAGAATTTTTTAACTTAACTTATGATGAGTTGTGTTCAATAAGAACACTACAAGAAAATGAGGAAATAATTATTCATCAGGCAGATAAAGGTGGCGCAATAGTAGTTTTAGATACAAAAGCGTATATCACCAGTATGATTAATATGTTGAGTAATGATGGGACATACCGTACATTGAATAAAGCAATGCTCAATAATTTGATTAAGAATGTACACTCTGAATTATATGACATGTTACTATGTAATACCATTGTTGATGATTTATACAAATATTTATTAGTTGAGCATCCTCTTATTCCTGTTGTACGGGGCTTGCCAAAGATACACAAGACTAGCATAGACCCACCTTTGAGACCGATAGTATTGGGTGGTGGGTGGTTGATGGGGCCAGACTCGATATTTATTGAGAAACAACTTCGTCCCGTTGTCAATAATACAAATTCTATATTAAGGGACACACAGGATTTTTTAGAAAGTTATGGTACATATATTATGAATAATAATGAAAATAATAGTGAGCTATTAGTCACTTTGGACGTTGTATCACTCTTTACCTCCATTCCAAATGATATAGGGATGGATTATTTGAGATTATATTTAATAAGTAAAGGAGTAGTGAGGGGAATAATTATTAAGATTCTGGCTTTACTTGAATTGGTGCTAGAGAACAATGTGTTCTCATATCATGATATTTATTATCTACAGAGAAAAGGCGTAGCGATGGGAACTCCATGCGCTAATTCTTATGCCAACCTAGTGTTGGCTTATTGGGAGAGTTCCTTTGTTCTATCAAATGTAAATTTTAGTAAACACATAAAATTTTATAAGCGTTTTGTAGATGGTGTGTTTTTAACATGGGGAGGTACTGAAATGGAACTTAATGAATTAATTGGATACATTAATGGGACAACTGAATTTTTGAAGTTTGAACAGAAGTACTCCTATGAGGCAATAGAATTTTTAGATGTGAAAATAATTAAGATAGATAATGAAATTCATACTGAAATATATAGGAAACTGTGTTGGAGGAACAACATGTTACACAGAAGCAGTATGCACCCTCAACATTTATATGGTAATATTGTAAAAGGACAGTCTTTAAGAGTGTCACGTCTTACTACAGATAGTTATAATGATAGTAAGAAACAGGATATGTTGAAGAATTATTTTTTAGTAAGGGGATATAGTAATTATGAAGCTGACGCTGTCTATGAGGTCAATGAAACAGTGAGAAGAGGTAAAGGTAAACCATATTTATTTAGGAATAGTGAGAATATGGTGAAGAATGATAATAATAAAAATGTTAATAAACGTAGGGTAACTATTCAATATTCAAATATGAATAATAGAATTAGAAATGTTATAGAGAAGAACTGGGGTATATTGACTACTGATGAAAAAATTGCCCGAATAGTGGGTGATAGACCCAGTTTCTCCTATAAGAATATGAAATCTTTAAAGAGGTTATTGTGTTATGAAAGTAGTAGTGATAAACGGGGTTTGGAGACAAATAGACAGGGCACACTTCCATGTAGAAGCTGTAATTATTGTATATATTTATCAGGAAGTAAGTCTTTCACACATCCTGATACAGGACGTGAATATAAATTTGATTTCTATGCTGATTGTAAGTCTAGGAATCTAGTGTATCTAGCTGTTTGCCAAATTTGTACAAGTTTTTATGTAGGTAAAACAAATAGGAGCCTAAAGGAGCGTATTAGGGAACATTTGTATGCCATTAGTAAAGGAGATGAACGTAACGCTTTAGCACGACATACAACAGAACATGGCAAAATACATAAATTTAATTTTAATGTTATTGAGTTGATAAAAGAAACTAATAGGTTAGGGAATATAAGGAATTTTACTGAAGAACATGAACATAGATGGATTATTAGGTTACAGAGTCACAGGGGACATGGTTTAAATGAGAAGGTTTCTCTTAAACCATTTTTAGCAGCGCGCCCCTGTGCACATTAGTTTACTATAAATGTATATTTATAGTTTGTTAGTATTTATGTAGATGTACACACACATATGTATATTAATAGATATTTTATTTTATTTTATTGTTGTTATATTCACATATTTATTGTTACAAATATGTATGTGTTTTTATTTGATTTCTATAGTAATGTGCTTATGTGTGTGAAGTTAAGAATGAAGTTGTTGCTGTAAGCCTCTTTTAAAATTTTCTCTAACAAATTTTCTCTAACAAATTGATTAATGATTCAATTAGTTTGTAATTAATTAAATTGATTGTATTATAAATGAGAGTTTAGATAGCAGTGGTTTTAAGTCTGAAGAAGCGTTCTAGTAACGTGATAGCGCTTACTCTTTTTTGTTACTGCAGTCTGTGATTTTATACGATCATTAAATCGTTGGTTTGATTCTTATTGCTGTGGTGAGCCTCATTCAGTTCATTTGGATATATGTGTTTGTGCTCTGCTGAGGCTCTTTATCCGTGAGCTGTCTTTTTTGAGATATTTTTATTGTTCAGACATACTCAACACCCAAATGACCCATATCAGATCACATATTTCCTTTAAGGGGTATTGGCCTTGTTCAGATGGCCTACACCAGCCTTTTCAATCCCCATCTCCACTATGTAGCAAGATGCCTACCCTGAATAAACCATGTCCAACCCAGTGATGTTGGACATGCTACATGTACACATTCTGATCTCAAACACATACTTCATGGACATCCTCCTTCCTAGTACAAGGATCAGCACATGCTAGACAGATCCTTGTCTCATGCACTTTACATACTCCTGCCATACTATGCATCCCTATCCAGCAAAGCTGCACATTGCCCCTCTTTCAGGCATGGTGTGATGACCGCATGGTAAATATATCATTAATCCTGTGGATCAGTTATGTGGCACTGCTTGACCTGGCCCCAGAAACCCACTTGTCGGAGACAGCTAGGTAACCTTTCATCCTAGGCTCATACATAGCCCAGGGCATATAGCCTACTAGTTGACTTTGACCGTACATGCTATAGTTGATATCCAACCCTGCAAATACCATCAGGCTAGCCAGTGTCACATTTATATCACATGTGCAACACAGGTGATACATGGAAGGATGTTGAACTGCTGTACAGTGTCGTGTAGATGTATATGGCAAAACACATACATGAAAAACCTTCCATGAGCAAGTCTACAGGGTCACAGGTCATGTCCATTAAGGCAGTGTAAGTCTTTAAATGTGACATATACACAGCATCAGGGTTGACTGCGTTAATGTGGACACATCCAGGCATGTGCTGATAGGTAAGAACACCAGTACAGGCAAACAGACATGCCCACATCAAGACCGCATCCACATGGAGTATGAGCAATGTAATCAGGTGACACACGCACATATATGGTGATAATGTCCAATCACCCTTGAGTGTCAACTGTGTGTGACACAAACATGTCTATGGTGTCAGTGTCATGTAGATTTGCAAAGACAACTATTTAATTGTAATAAATGTGATACACATATATTTTCAGCTGTAGCTCTGTACGTCTCTGTGAGTTACTGTGACCTTTCTCCATCATTCTGTCTTCCAGGTATGCTGCATGCAAGCTGGCCACCTTATACCCACTTGAAGGATGAGGCCCTCATCCCATACCTACTTGATAATCATCATGTACTGTTCAACCATGTGCCACAGGATGCACAGCAGCAGGATGCCCTGTGGCAGGAACTTTGCAGGAGGGTTAATGATGTGGGTGGCCACAACCGCACATACCAGCAGGTGCGCAGGCACTGTACAGACCTAATTAGACAGGCAAAATAGCTTGTGAATGCAATCAAAAGGGAACAAGGTGCAACAGATGGTCGGCCACCAACCCAGCCCGCACTCACATGTGGTGAGGAGCTACTGGCCAACCTGGGGACACCTGCAGAGTAACATCTACAAGCCTTAGCTGATATCATGGAGGTGGGTGTCGCTCAACCTCCAAGCCTGGAGTTGCCTGGTAAGTCACTACTGCACATATAACAACTATATTCCATATGGTTACATGTGTCACTGTACAATATGTAATGTAACATCATATGCAAGGCATGTATACTCACATGCTGCATATTATAGTATGCTACTCTGTGTATGCACACATGTGCATACTCCATAGTATAGTCTATTGCACTGGCGTATGCGTTAACAAGCACATTGCATCCTGTAGCTATCATACAGGTGTGGATAATGATCATACTGCTATGTCACTCCTATTTAGGTACCTATGGTGTTCCGCTGCAACAGCAGCCCATTGCAGGTGAGACTGTTATTATTTATCAGGCATGTTAATGCACAGATCTATCTGCCATGTGGCCATTTACCACATGTACACATAATGTGTGGTCCTGTCACAATATACAGGTTGGACCTGCAATGTCACAATAGCTACCCATGTGCAATACTTGCAAACTATGTGAAACACCGACATGAAACCTCACAAACTGTCATTGCCAGATGTGTGGACAGCTGTGCATACAATGGTGGAGGTATTGTTCACTGTAGGAACATGTACTACAGATCAGAACTACACATGTGGGAAATACAAACAGTACTACACAGTGAACTGGAGTATGGCCAGCCCACAGGATTCACCGGTGTGGATTATACCCCTGCTATGAATGTCACACAATGTTATGTGCTATCTGACATGTCCATGACATCTAGTGGGCTGGCTGCAACACTGCCTAACTATCCTGAAAGATATATCCCACATACCAAACATACCATCCTTTGTCTGCATAACCCTGTTGTCAGTGGAGCATATGACATCTATGGGTGTATGTCATATGGGACAACACAGACATGTGAAATAGACACCCGTCTCAACCATTTGTCCAACACATGTTCACACATGGCCATGGAGGATGGCCAGATACATGAAGCAACACACACAGTAGACGTGATGTGCTGTGTGTAAACCCTGTCGTACATTGGCTCCACATGGTCCAACTATGGCTTTTGTGTAATGGTTATATTGCAGATGTGGAACACTAGACATCCTACAGGCCTGTGTACATCTTGTGTAGGTGTGACATCAATCCACCACATAAGATGTGTTGAACATGACAACCACATAAGCCCACAGATACATTACATTCCCCTTGTTGGTGTTGGACATCACTGTCATCCTTGCTCCTCATGTGTGTGTGTGTGTGTGTGTGTGTGTGTGTGTGTGTGTGTGGTACACATATGTCATGTGGGACATGGTGTACTGACGAGTTTGCCATGTCTGGCCATAGTTGCCAGGCAGCAGCAATATGGTTGCAGATGTGTAGTGGTGTCATCCATATACCCTTCAGTGACCTGTGCCACACATTCCACATCATGGTTTAGTGTGTATACAACTCAGTGAAGTGAGTCACATTCCACAGTATATATGTACTGTATCTGAACACAGTCATGGCTATGAACTGTGTCTGTAACTCACACTGTATAGCAATAGAGGCGCCACCTGATTCTCTGCAATGGCCATGCACATCAGCTAAATGTGCAGTATATCTGTAGGGCAGACAGACAACACTGTGTCAGCAGAATGTCCATGTTAACACATCCCTGCATTGGGACACCATTACTCCACTGTATATTTGACAGGACACCATTGTGTTAAACATGTATGCGTGTCATTGCACACATCAGCAGATCACATGTCATACTGCATGTGATTGTCAAGGTCATATGCCACATATCAGGCAAGTGTACTGTTAACCTGTGATGGTCTACATGGTGTAACATAGGGATGTATACTAACTACTACTATGATTGTGTAATGTGCATGCCTTTTGCTATGACACATGCATGCTGTTGTGTGCAACCCAGGGATGTATGATAACGACATATTGTCTGAGCTGCATGTCGTCTGCCGTATCACATGCATTTTGCTTGTCTTCTGTCATATCACATGCATGTTGGGTGCCATAGTGTGTGTTTTTGCGTGTCTGTGTTTGTGTGTCTATTGTATAGATTGTAAGGTACAGTTTTTGTCTGCCCCTCACAGGTGTTGATGTAGGTGCGTTCCCCTCCTGTGGTCCATCTGATGTTAGTGTCCCCACAGACTCTAGCAGTGATGATGAACATATGATTGAGGCACAGGCAGGGTTGTCAGGGGCTGAATCTGTGCCATTGCTTGTGATTCCACCTATATCCTCCTCATCCCTGCACACAGTTCTCATGCCAACAGATACCCCATCACCAGTGGCCATAGGGGATGGACAGTTGGCATGTGGTAGCTTGAAACAGGAAAGTGTGGAGGCTATGGAAGGTGTGCCTGCTCACCATGGTGTCAGCCAACTGACTGGTGATGCCCCACACAGGCATGTGGCCAGTGTTGCATATAGGAGGACCTCCGGCGAACATGCCCCTGCAAGACAGAGCGCAGCAGCTGGTGTCACCAGATGCATGTTTCTAACTGTAATGTAGGTACAGGCACATGCTGAATGGCACAACAGAGAAGGTCAGAGGCTTCAGAGGGCTGCTGTCCATTCTTTAGACAACAACATTCAGGCAATGGCAAATGCTCAACAGCAGATTCCTTAAGTTTTTGATAGATGATTGGGTGACATGGTTGGAGTCCTTGACTGTGGCATGACAATCTACAAGCATGAGATGTCTGTGCTGGAACATCTAGTAGGAGTGAGGCATCAGGCATGTGGACATAGGCCAGCTACATCACCTGTTGCAGGTCTACGTGAACAAGCTACCTCACATGCCCACTCCCATAGTGGCGGTAGGAGCAGCAGTGCAGATGCTGCTGTGCTGTCCACACCAGGGCACAGCAGGCCACGTGAACGTGGCCCTGGATGGTCCCAACAGGGACATGGTTCCAGTGGACATGTGTCATCAGACAGTACCCAATCTGCACCTCTGCCTGATAGTACCCATGCAACCCCTGGCAGGAATAGGTCATGTGGCAGTGGCCGGACACCGTGAACTGTAAAACCTGGCCTGTACAGTCTGCAGCTGTCAATAATACCCCTGTGTAGGCCAGACACATGCCAGAACTGTGTGCATACAGACACGCACACACCGGAAACATATGTAGGGCACCATAACACACACATGCATAACATCCACACACACCCAATGAGATCAAAGGCCCTAACCCACACACATGATGTCATCCAATGGTGCAGCCTAGGCCTCTGGCAAACATTATCACCCTGTGTATATGATGATGCTTGTGCTGCATCCCTGTCATCCACACCATCGGTGCAGGGACAGGGTCATATGGTCTGATGCACAGGGTGAACAGACTAGGAAGATAATTGTAGATTACAATTGTTGTGTACTGCTGACAGGCAGCAGACATTCCATGTAGTGCAGGTTTAGGATGCATGTTCTGATGTCCTCCTTCAGGTCTAATTGCACGTGCCGGTGGATGTTAGTGTTTGCAGTTAGCATCCCGTATGTCAATGTGGACTACTCGCAGGTATGTATGAATATACCAGCATGCACTGTGTAGCTGCCACATAACAGTGAGAATGTCCCACGTTACAAACATGTCTACTGATCCAAGAGCATAATAGCTGTGTATTAAGCTACTGTGGCTACAGACGTGACATCCATACTGGGTGACTTCACAGGTACAGTAAAATAGTGTGGGGAGGTAAGACAGCAGTCTAGCTGATGACAAGGGTATAGGCCAGGGGAAAGCATGATGCCTCATTGGGAAGCAGTAATACATGTTCTCATGACAGGATGCGAACACACAGCTACACCCACACACTCAGGTATTCACACACGTGTATTCAGAAACACAGTAACACATGCACACACTCACGGATTCACCGACACAGTAACACACACACACACACAGTTGCTAGTGTTGAGGTGAGGATCCCTGCCTATGTGCAAATCATCATTACAGTACTGTGCACTTACATGATCTGTCACAGAGATTACACATGTACAGGTAGTCTGTATTGCCTAAGATCGAGGACATCAACAGGGATAGTAGATTGCATCACCTGGCTGGGGGGAGGGGTCTTCTCAGTTCACTATGGTAACATACATCTTCACTCCAGGGACCAGACAGCCATACACACACACACACACACACACACACACACACACACACACACACACACACACACACACACAGACACACACACACACACACACACACACACACACACACACACACACACACACACACACGCACGCACACCATTACATGTACATGTGTGTAGGTCCTACAGTCCTGTCATTTGGGCATGTTTGTAGGCATTGCATTTGGTGGACATGTGTAATGACATACATGACACATGGACTGTTGTATGATATGATAGGTGTCATGGTTGATCAGTACAGAGGGAATGGTACCTCTGTCAACACTGATATCACACCTTATGTACTCATGAACACAAAAAGACAGCAAAACTTGCAGATGTTCTCCTTTTCCAAAACTTTATTCTATAAGCGCTTTTGTAAGGACTAGTATCCAAACTTCCTCAGACAAAGTTACACAAGCAGTCAATGACTTATATACTTATACAATTAATAAATAAAACAATAAAACAATTATATAAAAAAACAATTGAATAATTAAATAAACAACTCAATTCCTTTCCTCCTATGGAAAACTATTTACTTTGTATTTCCATATATAATTCATGATTTTATTACTAAATACCTAGACACTAAATTAGTGACTTGAATTAATATAAAATACAAATGTATTAAGTAGAAAAAAATATATATATAGAATATAAAAATATTTGTGGTATAATTGAATAAATGAAATACCTGGGGCTGTTTTTTGTGTTAACCCCCCCCACACACACACACATACACACACACACACACACACACACCTTATGTACTGTTAGCATTCAGCAGCCATGGACCTACCTTACATGTGCATGTGTGTAATGGCTGTAGCCACCTGTCTGCACAATGGACAATAACAGCTATGCTATTTACATATATGTTGCATGTGTGTGGCATGTACATATCCAGGGCAGGTACATGTATGTCATATCCAAACATGAGGGTGTTTACTGGTGTACAGCAACAGACATCTGTTAATGCTTTAAATAACTGAGGGACCCTGGTATGTGTACAGCTGACCTGGTTATAAACAGTGGCATCATTGCATTGCATAACACATGATGCAACTGTGTCAGTACATGGGTACTCTGCGCAGTTGATGTAGAGCTAGGTACAGTCCACTGGTCAAAGGTCAAAGGTCACATAGTGTTGTACTATTATATGTCCTACCACATGTATGAATGTGTGTTGGAGGTCCGAGATCATGGTGGTGTCTGAGGGTTGGATCCTAGAATGCAGCTTTTGACACTGTCACCTGCACCTGACTCATCTGTGATGCCTTTTGTGGGAGTACTGGTCAGTACATGTGAGTGGTCTTTATGTTTGTGGGGACACTACCACTTGGAGTGGTCTGTACCTCTGTTATGGCCCACATATCTGGTTCTGAGGTATATGGTGGTAGTGCTATTGTGCACTACAGAGCCTTCAGCCAGGTGTTCCTCACTGCACAGATGTTAGTATTCCCCATTGTTGGATCTACAGTGAGTAGCTGTAATTACGAGCGCTACACATCCAGCACTGGCTAGCATAAGCATACAATGCAGTTGTCCTCTAGGTGTCAGGGTGTTATCCTGTGTTTAGGACATTTGACTTGGAATGCCACTATATGGGCGAATGTGACCTAGGTATTATCCCCACTCCCTTGAATCATGGATGCATGTGATATGTGACAAAGGCCTGTCTACTTTCAGTCATGTCATCCCAGAATGACAAACACTGGACAACCCCGTAATTACAGCAGGACATTGGCTCATTGTGTTGGTCAAGCAGTTTCCAGTCCTGGCAAGACATCACTGCAAGTGCTAGTATTGTGCTTGGTATAGAATGGTACATCTAAGGTGACGGACAGCAGCAGATGTTGTGTAGATGACTTGTGTCAGATATATGTAGTGCAGCGTTCCTGCAACAATGACAACTACTAACACCAGAGTCCATTACAATGTGTTCTTTACATCTAACTGTAATAGCATAGCCACTGTGGCCTTCCATGTTTAGAATCAGAGTGCATCCCGAACAGCCCTGTGCTACTAAGTATATGATCATGCCAAGTGTAACCTTGTGTAGATGGAGACATAGTGCATTCTGAACAACCTGTGCTACTAAGTGTGTGAGCATGCCCAGTGACACCTTGTGTCAGTTATATGCCTCTATGTGTATGGGCATGGCCATTGTAACCCTGTATAGTGATAGTAGTCATCCATTCCACAGATGGGCATACTCCAATTCCGGATGGATTCCTACTTTAAACACACAGGTTCACAGGTATGTACATCTTAACTGCCAGCATCCCTGTTGATGTCCACACTCCTAGAAGGTCATAATGACAGCCTTGCAATGTGTAGTCTCTGTGGCATGACTCATAACCATGTAGTATTGTAATAGTGACCTATAGAGAGGCAGGTGTTCTGATCCCACCACTGGTGTGTTTGTGTGTATGTCTCTGTCTGCCTGAGGAGAGAATAATGCTTTTAGACTGCTCACACTCCATACAATTCCTATAACCAACTTTGGCAAGGCTGATGATGTCACCCACCTAGAAATATACCTCTGGGAGTGCTTTGACCCAGTAATTGCGGTAGCGCATTCTGTAACTGCATAACGCTGTAATTTAATAATGTAGTTAGGTCGGTGTTTTAATCCCAGACTTACCAACTGTGTGTGTGTGTGTGTCTCCGTCTGCCTGAGGACAGAATAATGCTTTTAGACTGTTCACATTCCATACAATTCCTATACCCAACTTTGGCACGGCTGATGATGTCACCCACCTAGAAATACACCTCTGGGAGTGCTGTGAGCCAGTAATCTTGGTAGCGTGTTCTGTAACTGCGCAATGCTGTAGTGTGAAGAAGTAGTTAGGTCGGTGTTCTAATCCCAGACTTGACAACTGTGTGTGTGTGTGTGTGTGTGTGTGTGTGTGTGTGTGTGTGTGTGTGTGTGTCTCCGTCTGCCTGAAGACAGAATAATGCTTTTAGACTGCTCACACTCCATACAATTCCAGTACCCAACTTTGGCAAGGCTGATGATGTCACCCACCTAGAAATATACCTCTGGGAGTGCTTTGACCCAGTAATTGCAGTAGCGCATTCTGTAACTGCATAACGCTGTAATGTGATAATGTAGTTAGGTCGGTGTTCTAATCCCATACTTGTCAAGTGTGTGTGTGTGTGTGTGTGTGTGTGTGTGTGTGTGTGTGTGTGTGTGTGTGTGTGTCTGTCTGTCTGCGTGAGACAAATACAATGCTTTGTATAGTATGCACTCTCTGTACAAATCACATGACCACATTTATCAATCCTGCTGTTGTCACCCACCTAAGAATACACCTCTAGGAGTGCTGTAACACAGTATTCACCATAACTCTTGCCCTAAATGGGTATTGCTGCAGTGTGATATGGTAGGTAGGGATTTTAATGCAGGACTTGGGCAAGTGTGTGTGTTTGGCTGTCAGAGCCTGTGTGGAGGTGACTGTGTCTAACCACTGGACATGTTGGGAAGCAGATTTTGTAGTTTTCCTATATGGTGTCCATCTTATGACACATTGGCCACCTCATGAGGAGTACAGATGTCAATCAGCCACGGGACTGTGTTGGCAAACCATACCCCTACATCTGGCAAAAGGCCTGGTGAACAAAGTATGCAACCCTACTAGTACCTGGTATATGTCCTGCACCCATGTCTCATACACAAACACACTTGCCTAGGATATCCCGCTATGTGCTAGTACCATGCACATTGATGACAGATAGTAGGCATGGTGTGATTGCAGTTAGCAGCAGAGGACATGGCACCCTGTACAGTGGTACAATAGGCACATAATTGCAGACAATGTGCCTTCACTATGTTCCCCACCGGATGCCTGCAACATATGTGGTGCCATCAAATGTTATCCACAGAGGCCATACAATGCCGTACACATGTGCCCTGTATGGACCAATGCCATTGACACCAGGGAATACCTGTATCATGCTATCAATGCAGGTACAGGGTCGACCTGCTGACTATAAGTAGGTTTCACTATACCAGGCCAGTATTGGCATGTCAGGGGATAACAGTCTGTGTACACAACACGTGCCTGCCAAACCAGGTACACCTATACATGTCACTGTACAGTATTGTGGGACATGCACATCCCAGGCAATGTCCATGTGAAAGACTATCAAACACAGACATGGCATGCATTGCAAATCTATGGCCATACACAATGGTAACCAGAATATCAGGGCAGGTCATGCAGTACCCATCTGTGTGGGATATTGCAGAAACTACACCCCTGTACCACACTGCACACCATTTTCAGGTGGCATGATGCCAAGGATTACCCCTCACCCAGTCTTGTACAGCCATCTTGCACAGCCAACCACTACACACCCAAGAAGCAATGCATACATGCATGTCAGTACTGGCACCTTGTGTCTGCATGTGGGTTATGATGCTCCCAACCACAGTCACTCCCAGTATAACCCTCTTTGGCATGCCAACAGATGTCAAACACTTTCACATGCCCTAGCCCTTAGAACCTCCAGGTATCCCCTGTGGTGCATGTAGTCCTGTGCATTACTGCAGTGTGGCAAACTAAGTAGTCAGGGTGTATATTTGTGGCCCTGGCAAAGAGTGTCAATGTGAGTCCATTAGAGAGTGTGGGTGTGGTGACAATGGCATCCGTTCACGTGGACAGCCATGTGTGCTACACCTAATGTATGTCTACTATATTGTTGCAGATGTCTCTCACCTACACACGTATATGTTCTTACAGCACAGCAGCATGCCGGCTTTGTGGCACATGTAGTAACTTCATGCACATGTAATAGTAATGACTAGTCAGTCAGGGGTTTGACCCCTATACTGGAAGGCATGTGGCAGACGATGCTTAGGGTATAGTCTCCAAGCCCTTCTCTGGCGTACTTTGTCTGTCCCTTCCCACACACTCTCTGGTGGATGTGGAGGTGTACACCTGCACAGCAGCAGCATGTGTATTGTAAGTGATGGACATGGTCAGGTGATGGCCTCTGCAACTATTGCAGTCCTCCTCTAGCTGATTGCATGTGGAACAGTTGTGATGGTGTTCCCATAGCCATTAGCATGATAAACACAGGACATTATCTAGGAACATCATGTTGGTGTTTGGCCATGACAGTTGCTATGAGTGGTACCTAGATGTGGTGTATTGAAATGTCATCACAGATGATATCTGGATGTTCCTCAAACATCATCCACAATGGGAAATAGCCTAAAGACAGGAGGGTGATGTGCCACACATGACTACAGCATGTAAGTGCAGCTATGCTGCATTGAGACTACTGCCTGATTAATGCATTGTGTGTGGTAATGGCTATTCTGCATGTTTTAAAACAGACATGACGGTGCTCTGTTCGTGACGGATCCCTGTCTGTAGGGCCATCCGTGGACTGTTCAGTGTGTGGAACCATTTGTTTCCTGTGTTACACACTGGACACACATCTGTGCATAGCAGGAGCACAGTGTGAGGATTGCAGACAGTACATGGTGATAGGGATGTGTTACTGCCATTGCATCCCTGACTGGACATGTCACATGAAACAGTGGTATGACAGACACTGTCTGGGGTTCCCAGTGACAATCCAATAATGGGCAACTGTTCATAGCTGCAGTCACACATCTACTACACATTGTACATATGTCATGCAGTATATATGCATGTGTTGTGTTCCCTCTGCAAATGTATAACATCTGTTGTGTTGGGTTGATGGTGATAGCTATGCATACTGTTGTAGGTAATCCTGAATGCTGTTGTCTATTACTAAGCCATATCTGAGTTTAAACTGCAATGCCATAGGCTGTATGGGTTGGGAGGTCCCGGCAGAACCTCCTGTCCCACTTCAACTGACCATGGCACCGGGCACAAGCACATCTAGGGCCCAATCTTGGACCTCAACCTCTGTTGGCTCTGCATCACCTTCTGCTGGTACCACCACTGAGGATGGGGCATGTCCCCCCTGGGAGCAGGGCCAGACAGGAACATGTCTGCTGTCATGCGGTCCTGCAAGTGGTGCACTGGGGGCTCACTATGGGGCTCCTGGACAGCTCCCAGCACTGCATCCTTTGCAGCTGTTTTGGTGCAGTGGCGGCTGCCCATGGCTGGGGACCTCCATCCCACTGTTCCCATGGGCTTGTGAAAGCCGAACACCCGTCCCTGTCTGAGGTGTATCCCCCCACATGTGTCATATACCAACCCTGTATGCTGTCTTGTCTGAGATCCTACCTTACCTATCCTCCATGGGCATACCTACTCTCCTTCCCCAACATCCCACTCTCACCCTACAGAAACATAAGACCAATCAGTTCCTAGGACATCTGCCCTATACATAGCTGTCTATTTCACATGCGTGCCCACTGGACACATGTAACCCTTGTAATATGCATCACAACATACTCCTGTTATCCTCACCCCTGTCCCTCAAGCGCACAATCCTGGTATGCACATCACTCCTAAATGGTCCAGGTACATGTGATGTGGACGGCCCCATTGTACACACAACACTACCGGTCCCTCTATGGTTACCCCATTTACTTTTATCATGATGGTGATGTTGCACATAGCACCTTGCAAGAGTACTGTTCTCACATGATGATTGAACAGGTACTGTTGTGTTAATGTACGTTACATGCACAGAGTGATGTATACGGCTAATGTACAACTGTTTGCGTGTATGAATGACACATGTCTGTCTGAGGGAGTCTTGATATTACATAGGACAACACCACTACATAATACAGGCGTTGATGGTGTTTCACTTTTCATTCGTTTGTAATGCTTTGATGCCATATGGTATGTCATGATATATCTCTATATATGTATGTACCTATATGCTGGACATAAGCACTCACATATACATCTATATGATGGGATACATTCCTATACTGTTGAATGACTGTGCTGTATGATATGTTTGTGGTAATGTCCGATGTCTGTATATCTGCCATGGCATATTGGTAAATCACATTAGCTGTGTGTGCAGGTTCCTGGATCCGAGCCTTGCAGAGACCATTTATTTTGTTGCAGGGCAGAACAAGGCCATTGGATACTGAGGGATTAAGGCACATTAAAGCAGTTGTGAGCAGGTGTGCATTGGTTTGCGTGGTGTTAAGCAATGCTAACCTCTGGTTACAGCTTCTTACACTCGATTAGCCTCTACATTGCTTTAACAGTGCAATACTCGCATACTGGTAGCCAAACAGTCTTACAACTGCTCGCTCCCACACTTGCAAATGCACCGACATTGGTGCTTGCATCTGACAATCACACCCTTGGGTGGGAGCGAGGACCACAATATTACCTTGTGATGCCTATTACATTGGATTACATGCCTACAGTATCGGGAATGGCTGCCCATTAGGCGACAGCATGCTGTTCGACTGTATGGACTTGGTGGCCTGTCCAGTGTTTTATTCATATTATTTGTGTGTTCATCTTACAATCTGCACCCATCTGGCTGATACATGGAACCCAAGACTCTTCAATACAGACAAGTAATTGGGTTTTGGGACCCACATCTGTCAGTCGAGTCATGCTACTGCATACCCATAGTTCTATTATCTTTCTAAGGTAGTCAGTGGAATATGTGCTTTCTGTCCCTATCAGACTTCTCATACGAATGGGAAAAATGAAGACTGAATCAGGGACACTGCAAAACAACATCAGGGACACATTTAAAATTTCGGTGCTATTAACCTGACACATTGACAGACCCAGAGCATATGTATTCATACACATTGTCTGAGGTACATGCTGTTTATGACTATTAATTGTTGTCGTTATTCATTATGTGTAATCCACCACCTTTCCTCCTAATATCACTAGTTCTAGGAAGGTTAAGGTGGGATAGAGTTAGATTCTGAGTCATAATCAGGGACATCCCTGGTAATCGGGGACAGTTCAATGGCATGGTCCCTATGTGTTCCCCAATGGTTTACGGACGATCCAGTGGATGTGCTCTTAGGGGTTGGGAGGTATGGGCATCAGCTATGTCCACATCGGAATATTACTTACATCCACGGGGCGGTCCTAATATGGCTCTGCCAGCCAACATCTGCATGTCTAGGCCCATAATCGCATACCCATAGTTCCCCCACCTGCCAATCCTCTACAGCACTCATCCTTACTGTGGGTGCAGGTGGAGTATAAACACATCACTACATATTGCCCACTATCCCCATGTCGGGACACATGTATGTTGTGTCGACCCATGTGTTATCAGGCTTTATCAGGCAAAACCTACTGGTCCATGTACATTTACAGCCAAGTTTGATAAATCATTACCAGGACTGGCTCTGATCATTAATTTTTGGTGTCCCACAGGGGACATTGATGTCTATGTTTCAAGTGTAGACCTTGCAGGTCTCTCCCACAGGTAGCATCCTGCCGGTGGTCTGGGAAGGAGTGGTGTGTTTACCTTTATTGTGTATCTGTATGTATCACCGGCTTAGCTGGGGGGGTGGGGGGTGATGCTATGTGTTACACATTTGTTTATTGGACCACCCACCACCATATGCATGGCCTGTGAACATATGTTACTCGTAACTGCTGTATCATATCCTAGCTATATACATGTGTATATTTAGTGTAACATATATATATATATATATATATATATATATATATATATATATATATATATACATTAATATATACAGATATATCTGCATATGCATGCATGCATGTTTATTTATATCTTGCTGTATATATATATATATATATATATATATATATATATATATATATATATATATATATATATATATATATATATATATATATATATATATATATATATATATATATACTACGGGTGAGGGAGAGGCATATCTCTATGTCGTTATGAGTAGATATGCATACATATAGCTCTATATATATATATATATATATTATATATATATATATATATATATATATATATATGTCTACATCTGGTTATTCCGTTCCTTGCCATAAAGATTACACTTTGCTTTAGTGGGTCTCGCAGTGGGTGTGGCTGCTCATTGGGTGATGCCTCTGCCCAATGAACACATTCACTTGCATCCCTAAGGCTGTCCATATTGGCGAACATCAGACAACACCTGCACACCTAGACCCATAAGTAGCTACCCATAGTTCCCCACCCTTGCCTCCTCAACAACACCCATCATTACTCTTGGACCTGGTCTGTTCCGGACACAACACTACAAGCTGCCCACTCTCCACTTCACGGGACCCATTTCATGCAATTGTCTTGGTCCATGGGTCATCAGGGTTACCCACCCTTGTATTCTGAGTCTGTATACAACGCAGACAAAATGGATGGTCTATCACCTTCTTTTAGTTTGGCCAATTTTTGGGGTGTCACGCAAGGGACGCTCCAGTCTGTGTTCAATCATTAGAATCCATGGATGCATTGTGTACCCCCTGGTTGTATCCTGCCTGTGGTCTGGGAAGCAATGGACACTTTACATTGACTGCGTGTATGTTTATCATGTCCGGCTGTGGGGGGGGGGGGGGTGGAAGGGCATGCTGCGTGTGTCATGTTTCTTGCCTGGGCTCTTCACTTCCATTGACATAGCATGTGAACATATGTCATTCCTGTGTGCTGTTTCTTATATATATATATATATATATATATATATATATATATATATATATATATATATATATATATATATGTATTTATGTATATATATATATATATGTACATATATGTTGCTATATCTATATATATATATATATATATATATATATATATATATATATATATATATGTGTGTGTGTGTGTGTGTGTGTGTGTGTGTGTGTGTGTGTGTGTGTGTGTGTGTGTC
>NC_056731.1:1028108276-1028153276 GCF_019279795.1 Protopterus annectens | reverse complement strand
TCTGCTTCTGTTTTCCTTCTCAGTCATTATGAATGCTTTCTTGTGCCCATGTTTGTTCTGTGTGTGTACATATATATATATATATATATATATATATATATATATATATATATATATATATATCTGTACCTACGCATGCATATACAGCTACATGATTAATTACTTTGATTATACTGTTGAATGAGTGTGTTGTCTGCCATGTTTGTGATAACATCAGAGTTAGGTATAACTGCCATGGCCTAGTGGTAAATCACATTGGTTGTGATGTGTAGGGTCCTGGCATCGAGCCTGGCTATGGTGGTTTATTGTGTTGCTGGTAAGAACAAGGGCCATTGGACAAAGGGTGAGTAGAACACTTTTCACCAGCGGTTTTCCATTTCACCATGTTTAACTGCTGTTTCCAGTCATGCAAACACCTTCTGCATTCTTAATCTGATACGTCACCCCAGTTCACATTTCAATGGTATTATATCATTATGCAGCCTAAAAGAGCAGGATATGCTCCTATACGGATTATGTGTCGTAAATGGTGTGTGCTGCAGTTGAACCGGCAACGTCTGTTTGATAGGCGGATGCTCTAACCACTACACTATTGCTGTGCTGCTTCATTTGCATGTATACCCATGGCTCATAGTTACCAGAACAAATGCAGCAAAACTTCACTAGCACAGCAGTCATCCATTCTCAGATCATAAATAAACCACACCACTACACATGCACCACTCCCTACTGCTCTAGACATGTACCGTATGTTGGCTCACTGCAAGTATATTCAGACGTCCAAAGCTTATAGTCCTGGGACATATGTTCATATAATGGTCAGGGTGTTCAATATGTCTTCCGGTTTTTGGCTTGTCCAAATGGAGACTGTTTGAAAGTCAGACTTAGCATGTGGACAAAGTTAGTTCCACTGTTAGCATCTTACCTGTGGGTGGGAATGCAGGAGGTTTGCTCATCTCTGGCCAACTTGATATGACAGCACTACATAATACAGGGGGTTATGCTGCTGTTTCCCCTTTACATTCGTTATGACTGCTTTCTTCTGACCATGTTCATTCTTCATATATATATATATATATATATATATATATATATATATATATGTCTGTACATACACATGCATATATACCTATGTACTTATTTATATTTCCCATACTGTTGAAAGACTACCACTTACTGCCGCCCCTATATCCGATGGCCATTATTCTGGGCATCATATAAAATTAGCATCCCTTGCATGGTTTGAACCCAGGAATGGAAACACCTTAGTCACCGGTTTGACCACTACACTATCCGTGGTACAATCTGCATGGATGGTAGTTAGGTTATATGACTTTACTACAGGCATTCCACACCACTGGCAACAAATGTGACAGTCAGTTGGTGTACATATGTATAGTACATGTTAATGTTCATATGTTTCTGAGAGACATATGTATACATTTGCAAGTATACATATTTATAAATAGGACACATACTTGACAACTTTTTATATGTATGTATGTCTGATGTGTAGCTGTAGCTATGCGTATAAAAGTATGCACATTTATAGATGTATGACTACATATCTGGGATAGTACATGGCCATGTATATGAACATCCGCATCCGGGAGGGACATGTACCATTTGTATACAGGGGTTGTGTGCATCATAATGACGTGGAACCTGGACAGGGTATACAATTTGTGGACATGTACTATTTGGGTGATGTCTATGGGGAAGTTTCTAGGGAATATGTGAAATGTATATATTCCCGATAATGCACATGGGGAGATGTGCATCATGGTCAGGTCTTTAATCGCAGGTCATAGGTTATGCAGGACTGGCTGGAGGCTGAGCAGGGTTGTTGACAACTACTGCTAATGCAACTTGTGTCCGGATGTCTATGGGGCTGGACATCGTGTCGTGCCACCAAGTCTAAACTTTAGAACAGACACATCCCATGAGGGATGTACAAAAATTGTGGATGCCAATGACTCCCATTCTTTTGGCTATACGAAAATGAGGGAGGGTTATACATGCAAAGGATACCTAGTTTGCAAGCCTGAGACTGCCTAGGATGATACTGCCTACTAGATATGGGTAGGGGGCACTATGTGCAGATATGGCTGCGCCAAGCTAGCAGCCCGAGTATGGGTGGTTTTGGTGGACTTTCAGTAAGGGAGGGGTGCTGTGGAGGGGATGATGGGTATTCAATTATGCATCCAGGTGTGTTGGGGTTGGATGGCTCACTTCAGGCCAGACCATTATGTGGGTGTGAGCCGGTAACATTTCTGTACATGTGTATCACACATTTTAATGTTCATATGTTTGTGGGATTGTGTTATGCAGTATGGCCTGTCAGGGTATATTGCAGATGTGAATGTATGTTCTTTGGTTTCCTTTCTGATTCACCCATTGCTCCCTCGTACACCTTCAGTTCACCTATTGTACATCCGACCCAGTCTCCCCTTGGCGAATTATTACATTACTCGTCACCCCCCCCTATATTCCACAAACACACCATCCATCCCTCCTCTGGTTGATGGCCCATGGCACAGACAGCAGAACACATTGCATACTCTACATATCTCTGGTACCAATATGGTTGTGAGGACAACACAAGCATATTTGATCTTACACATGCTGTACTTCACGCACATGGGTACACGCAAGTACTTATCTTTCATGACATGGTAGGTAGACCCGGGTAATACCCATTCATCTTTGGGCCGTCCAGACAAGGATGACTTGTACCGCGAATGGGCAGATATTAACCGAATGATCTGACCAATGGTAGGGTTGCCACCTTTTCAAATGGCCAAAGTGAGACATTTTCGGGACAAACGTCAGATTATATAGGCCGACACATACCCACGGTCAGTACAAAGGATAGAACTTTACTTTTTTGCCTAAATAAAAGCTTATTCTTGTAGCAGTTTAGTTGCTTATTCTGTTTCTTGTAACATTTAGGTATTTTCGATACAGAAATAAATATTTTATGCAACTATTACATAAAATATGGGACATAATTATGCCCTACAATCGCAGGACATTTGCCATTTTTAATATTTTTGGTAAGGACACAACTGCCCAGAGAGGGATTGTCACTCACATAGTGGGACAGATGGCAACCCTAACCATTGAGTTAGGCTTAGCAAATGGCAGCGGCATGCAAACATGCTGCATTTTGCTTCCACTTGGTATAAAAATCAACACTACAATGAAATACGGGCACGGGGTTTTAAATGTCATTTGTTCGAGGGACAGGGGCTCAATATTCAGCTACGTGCTTTTGTGTTTACTTTTTATTTTGGTGTTCGCAGAACTGTCTTGTATGATTTGTATACATTTCAGTATCCATGGACACTGACAGGAGTGATTACTATTAGAGGCAGGCTGTACTAGTCAGCATTTTAGGTTGCATGTCTGCAGCCTACATGTTCACGCCTCTGTGCAGAGCTTAGGCATGCCTTCTGCACTCGCGCATGTTTCCTGTGCACGTGGACATTGCGGCAGTGTGCCTTCATTAATACGCATATGGTGCTGCTGCGCCATCTCTACGCTGCATGGTCAGCGCAAGGCTAATGCCATCCTTGCACCTAGTTTCATGAATCCCGGGGATTATTTAGGATTACAAAATACATTGTCAGATCATAAAATAGTGACACCATCATATAAGCAAAAGGCATTGTGTATGTGTGTTATGTGTGTGTTTGTGTGTTTGTTTGCAAACTGACCATAATCACCATGGAGGGGGGGTTCCTAGCTGAAACGATAATGTTTTTAGCAAAATCCCATCTCTATATACTCCTAGAGTCTCTTGTTGGTGTATAAACAGACACCAGTACTTGGACTAAACCACGTCTGATGGGTACACTGCTTCTGAAAAGGCCCAATCAGCAAGGTTTAGGCTAGTTACTGAAACTGGCCATGTACAGAAATGCAACAGAGAAACATCCAATGCAATCTATCCTTTTACACTCCAGCACAGTATAGCTTATGTTAATAAAGCCTGGGTAGTTATGCGGAAGTCTTTGAAAAAGGCCGAAGTGCGAATCACAATAAAGCTTTGAAAATGGATCTGAAGTGTCTGTAAGTTTTTATTTTTGAACAGTAGAACTGGACTGAAATTCGTGAAGGTTAGGAAGGCTGGGAAAGCTTCAAAGGCTGGCCCACAGCAAGGGACTGAAGCAGGCTACAAGGAGAAAAATACGCATGTGTACACACCACAACAGCAGCCTGCATTCCTTGGGTTAGTTTTTATTACTTGGTTTTGCTGCAATAAAAGGGAGGGAACAGCTATCTGGACAAGTGTAACTGGTGAAAATGAAGAAACGTGGTATTTTAATAATAGTGTCTCAGACTTAGGCATATTTTTAACTAATCATGCTACTAATTCTTGAAAATTCTGTTAATGACTTAAATAGGGGTCCTTACATATGGCTTCTAATTTTCAGGTACCAAATGCTAGGTTTGAGACATTTCAGTGTCACAGTTTAACATTTTGCACAATACCCAATTTCTATTAGAGGTGGACATATCACTTCATCTCAAAATGGGATATACCGTACATATCTATCATATGTCTTTCTTGGGCTGTCGTTACATCAGAAATAATGATTACTCCTGACAGTTCTAATATGTTATTCTAAAAACATGAAATATTTAAAGTAGTCTATTCAGAGATTCTTGTGAAAATTAATCAGCACAAGTGTTACAGTGTTATATGACAATTTGGTTCCTCTATTCTCACCAGTTCGTTTATGACAATTTGGTTCTTCTTTTCTCACCACTTTGTTCACAATAAGTATATATATTTGCTATTTTGCAGACTGATGAAGTCAACATATATATGGATGATATTATTTGCACATTATTATGAAACCTGAAATAAAACTGCTATATTTTCTTTTCTCAGTAAATAAACTGACAAAGAAACACATTTCCTGTCATATCAAATGCTATAACAATGCATGCATATATTACTTATTCTAGCATACATGTATTTGTACAAATATGTGCTGTCCCCTTTACTATTAGGTCATACACAATGCTGTATAAGGTTTACCATGAAAGAACATTGTACTGAAAAATGTTATTTGAACACCCTAGGTCTGTGGTGGAGAGCAATAATGCCTTCAATGTGCCCCAGATGAGCTGAGAGTGATTAACAACTCAGTCGCTGATCCCAAGAAATTCAGGGGCTGGAAGACCAAGATGGGGGCAGTAGAGGCATAGCACATGCTAGCATGCCCACCCAAGGGATGGGATTTATTACACAGATGAGGTCATAGTAGATATGATCAAGATGTTTTGTCAGATGGGGAGAAATGACTCATGAAGGTACTCATAGCAGTTCAGAGAGTAAGGCGTATCCCAAACATTGGAGAATAAGCATACAAGTGCCAGTGCACAAGAACAAAGGGGACAAGCACAACTTTGGGCAATACAGAGGTATCAAACTCCTGTCACATTGCACAAAAGATCTGGAGAGGGTGATTGATAAATAAATATCCAGAGTTGTAGAAATTAAGATGGCAGATGAGCAAGTCAGATTCAGATAAGGATGCAGCACAACTGACACAGTGGTTGCAGTAAGATAGATAGTTGAGAAGAAGCTTGAGATGAGGAAGGAAGTGAACTAGACATTCCTATGCTCCCAATCCCTCCAAGCTACACGCTCTATGGACCTAAACATTGTCACCAAAATAAATTGAACATGATGGAGGGATAGTTTCCTGTCCCAGAGACTTCCCATACTCTGGAACAAACTACCTATCCATATCAAACAAAGTTCCTCATTACCACTCTTCAAGAAAAATCTTGATGATTGCATGGGAGATAGGAAATTCACCCTGGGGATCACTTCTGTGGCTCTGCTTGACAGGGGCACAGGAAAATAATTTGCTTGGGTGGCAAAAGCTAGGATACCATTTGGCTAGGCTTATATAGGCCCTAGGGCCAATAGCCTAGTACCTACCTATGAACCTATGAACCTTTCTATAAAGCATATGACAAGGTCAAAAGAAAGCTGATTTAGGCAGTCCTGCAGTGGAATGAAGTCCAGGAAACATTGAAAGAATATGATATGTATGATGTGTACAATATATATCATACAATATGCTATGTGCAAGGACCCAATGACTAAAGTATGAAAAGTGCTCAGTCTCATAGTGGGGTTCTCATTTGGAGTGGACGGGCATCAGGGTTCAGCTCTGAGCCCATTGCTATTCATACTGATGATGGACCACATCAGCTAGCAGGTTGGAGGGGAGAGATCAACAAAGTTGCTGTATGCAGATGATGTGGCATTACAGGATGACTCTGAACAAGAACTTCAGCAAGGAATAGGGAAACGGAATGAGTAACTGAAGGCATATGGGGTGAAAAAGAGTATATATAAGGCAATTGTAATGGCAGAAAATGGAGGAAATCAGAAAAAGCTGAGAAATTAGATACCAGGTAAAATACTGTAACAGGTTTACAGCTTCAAGTATCTGAGAGAGGTGGCTAAGGAGAAGGAAAATCTGAAACAGGTGGTCAATGCTAAAATCAAAGTAGCAACAGTCAACTGTCACAAAGTCTCAGGTGTAGTGTATGATAGAAGAATGCCAAAAAAGTTGAAAAGTAAGGTGTACAAATCAATGATTTACTACTCTATGGTACAGAAACCTGGGCAGAAAAGGCAGACAGGTTGAGGAAGCTTTTGGTAAGGGAGATGAAGTCATGAGATGAGTGGTAGGATGCAGACTGTGAGACAGATGAAGAAATAAGAGCAACAGAGCAGAAGCCAAAGAAGGTCGAATTCCAGAGAATGTCAAAGAGAGCAGATTAGGATGGCTCTGGCATTTGTAAATCAAAATAAAAGACAATCTCATGAAGACAATTAGTGGCAGACAGGAAGAAGACAAGAGGAAATGAGGGCATCTATCAAAGAGATGGCTGGATTGTTTGATAGAAGTCATTTGACAATCACACATGACTACGGAAGACGGTAGGAGAGTGGTACTGAATTGTGTGATGGTGACAGTTAACTCAACACCATGACTCCATGTAGAAAATGGGAAAACAAGGGGTTGATGATGACAATGCTTTCTTACTTCATGACTAATGCAGGAATACACCATGTCTAAAGCAACACATAGGCCATGGAAACTGCGGATGTGACCATGCTAATCAGTGATGGTAGCTCTTTGTGAGGAGCATGTGTGGACATGGCCCCATAGAAGGGCAAAGGTGGTCTCCATGGTGAGGAGTACATTCATGTCACCACCAAAGATAAGGGGTTAGGGCCATAAAATAAACTTTCCTCATAGCTGCCAGGATAAAGGATATGACCTGCATAATTGTCATCTAATTAGGGAAAAATGAGCTCTGGTTGCTGTCATTGTAAAAGGTTTAAGCAAGACCTGAACTCCCATCCTAGCAAGGAATGAATGGGTACCCAGGGCTATAGGTAGGTAATCATCAGGTGAAGTGTATGAAAAGCATATAGGAAAAACAAACAAAAATGTTATAAGACTACAATGAGTAAATATGACACTATTGTCATTCATAAGTATGGGTAAGTTCAGGTAAAAATGTTAATCTGAATCAGAAAGTGTTTCTATACATTGCACACACAAACTATTAACATTTAGGAAGCAGCTGTTCCTTTGTTTTTGAGGACAGCAGCACTATTTAGTGTGCATTGTACATGAAAATGTAATGAAGTGATGTCAATCAACTTTGAAGATAAACAGTAATTTATATACAGCCAGAGTTCTGAGGAAAGTGATCATAAGTAAATTTGTCAATTAAAATGCCATTAACTTTAAAAACTATTAATCTGATGTGGCAGACAAAGAGTCTCAATAAATTATATAATGCATTATGTCATTTTAACTGAAATATTTCAATCGATAGGCAAGTGAATATATTTCAAAATCTACTATATACAAAACAATATGAATATAGCATCTAGATATGAAAATTGAACAAGCTAAATTCTCTACATATTGTGTTACAGTGATAAAAACATTTGAAAATAAGCAAGAAAAAATGATGATTTCATAACAAAATTTCAAAGAATATAAAATGATGATACCACTGTTAGTAGCAAAGACAAGTTAAAACAATTGATATTAAAGTAGTTTACAGGCAACATAAATTCATTTTCTATATGTCTGGTAAAACTATGGTCACTATGACAAATGTCAAACTCCTAAAGTGTCCATTTGAATTGCCATTCTTCTTAGGCTTGCTGATGTTTCAAAGATAGATAACCATGCATCTGATGCCCAAGAACAGATCAAAATTAAAATGAGATGAAACTGAATGCCAAAGTTTGCACCATACATTTGTTTCGCCGCTGTCAAACTCTCACGAAGATTGTTGGGAATGTGACTCCAATGATTCTCATAGACATCAGGATCAAACCAATGTGAAAAAGATGACTTTTGACCAAAGCCCATTCAAAGAGGTAAGAGATCAGTCCAGCCACTTCTTGTAAAATGACACAAACATGGCCACTGTGAGTAATGCTATATCAAAACAACAGCAACAGCAGCAGAATGCTGGGAAGTGATTCATGAAACCTTGTGTACTGTAAGGGGGTCATATAGTAAAATAAGATAATCCCTAGAATAAAAAGGTAATATTTATGATTAAAATTATATTAATAATACTGTATCCATCACGATATCCATTCTCAACCAGATTAATGGTTTTCATTTTGCACACACATAACTTGTCAAACAAGTACATCTGAACACAATTTTTTCACATTTGTATATGTTAAAATGTGCATCAACTAAACACATTATAATTAATATACCTTCACATGTCTGTATATATAAGCAATGTAACGTGTTCAACAAAATAAAAAAAAAATGTTCCTTTCTACTCTTAGTAACATTATTTCTGTTACTGACCTTATGCATTTGACATTATTTGGCTTTGGTAACCTGCATGAAGTATGGTAGTTGTCCATCAGTTTGTGCCCTTGATTATCTTCCATCTGCATATATGCTGTTTGGGTCCCCCACCCTCCAAAGTCCCCTAAGAAAATATACATTGTCCTGTCAGGTAATCACATTTAACACACAACAGAAATAAATATAAATATAATTAGATGTTCAAAATCCTTACAAAATGTACAGTAAACATTTTCAGCATAGAGTTTTGTATGCGTTTAAAAAGCATGAAATACATTTCATTATTTTTAAGGGAATCATGCTGATTCATTTTGTTTTCAAGCATATTCCTTCTGATGTTTTTACAATGCATAATTTCTCTAAATAAGCAATTTCATTGTAACACTTACTAAATAATGTCCATTGTACAAATAATATTGCTGTCTCCACCAGTGGTAATTTGGAGGGCATTTAAGAATCAATAGTCCATAGTATGTTTGATAAAGGTCCGGCATTTACATTACTCTAATCAGTGATGGCAACGTTTGATAATGGCATCCAAAAAAAAAAAAAGTGAAGGATTATGCCACTCAATAAATAGCAAATTATACTTTATTATGTACAGTTCCGTTAGCATGTACTTATAGAGTAGCTCTGCAGACTCATTTAATGGTAGTTATCAATAATTTGCCACATCTGAACGATCGCATAAAATAACATCGATCAAACTCTCTCAGTTGCAGCTGCACTATAAGGAGTGCAAATAGCCATTATATCACAGAAGGATGGTGAGAAATGAAAATGTTTTCTTGCCCTGTATAGAATGCAGTTGATGACTCGTGAAAATATCATACATATTTCCTATGCATGCAGCACAAAGGCAATTAGCACAATATGCTTGATTTGTGATCACATGAGCCTCTATTTCCCATTGGTTGTAGCCCTGATGTGTTGCTATTGTGGGAGGGAGGACCAGGTGTGGCTGAGGCACTAAATTTGCCTACACAATTGATTCTGATATGGTAACTATTGTATGCTGTGAATCATGTGACTATGCATGCACTTTTCATACTTTCTACCAACACACAGATGTCCATAAATTCAAACCCATGTTCTTCAGTTTAGTCTATGATTCACATGTTTATGACTAAAGGACTATGTTGCAGAACTCTGTATGTGTACCAATGTTTTACCAGGACTCATCCATGGATGCAGCAG
This sequence comes from Protopterus annectens, assembly GCF_019279795.1. Lineage (NCBI taxonomy): Eukaryota > Metazoa > Chordata > Ceratodontiformes > Protopteridae > Protopterus > Protopterus annectens. The sequence goes on along the minus strand of NC_056731.1, from coordinate 1,028,143,182 downwards.
TGTATGATGCTACAATGCCTCACACAGGACACTTCATAAATCATGCAGGACTCACTATGTGCTTTTAATTACACACTAGACTGTGCAGTTTTGCACATTGTTTATGAAAGTGCCCTTTGATATGAAAAGTACTATGCTGCTGAAGTAAACTGTGGCTGGATACATGCTTTGTGACTTTCACCCTACACCCAGGACACAATCTATTTGGTCTCCTGAATCAGAACCTGAACTGTTTAATGAGATTTCCCTTCTAATACTCTAGCTGGAAATCTTGTTCTAAAATTTCTTTGTAAATGCTCCCTTTTGCTGCACCAAAGTAAGACTGAAATTCTGTCTGTGCTTTGGTTACTATAGAAGCAACAGTTTTCAATGACAATTTTGTGGTGTCTCTGTTTTGACTACCATCAGTTTACAGAGCCAGGACACAAAAACTTTATGGGTATTTTCTGTGCATGTGGAAGGGCAGGTAATATAGACAAAAACATGTGTAACACATGCTTGATGAAATGGTAAATGTATTGCCAACGTCAACAGTATTTGCAAAGCTCTGGCTAATAATGGAACACATCTTTGCTTTATAATCAAGCACCTTAAACACAGCAAATATTTGATAGGTGTGATATGCTGCGTATTAGATTTTACTTGAAACATGTTTTATATGCCATCTGCATACGTCTCTGTCCAGCATATCATGTGCAATAATATGCAGCGGGGGCTGTTTAGACAAGAATATGACAAAATGCTAACTCCTATCATTTCAAATATTCTACCATTTTCTATAACATTTGTTTGTGTTCCTGTACATCTACAAGGGTGCAAATGTAACAAAAGCTACAAGGTAGCTATGAAGTGTTTTCCATAGTTTTACACATCATTCAAGAGAACATAATTATTTGAATTATATGCATAAGAAAATAAATGAAGCCAGCTGCTAGTAAAGCTGGAAGGGAAGTGGCATGGTCACAGCTTCCTCCATTAATCCAATTACAAAAGCAGTACCATAATTATTAAATAGCACTTTGAAACTTCTTATCCTTTTCCAGACTACTTTTCCTTTCACAACAGTCATATTAAAATGTTTATCAATATTAGTTAATTAAGCAATGTAGATCAAATAAGCAGCTGGAGAGGTACCATTTCTCATTTTGTAATAAAGCTAATCAAGCTGTATCAGAATATTTCATATACTCCAGCTGTGTGATCCTTTCAGGCCCAGCATGCGTCCTGAATAAAAAAAAGTCCTGTTTTAGCAGAAATATGTATTTTAATTTAGCAGTGTTATGCTGCTGAACTAATCAGTGGTTGCATACACCCTTTGTGACTGTTATGCCATCCATGTTATTTGCTCACCAGTTTTAGTTTAACTGACTTGCTGCTCACCTGTTTACTTTATATACAAGATACTCACCTTGTACTGTACTTTAGCTAACATAACAACAAAAGTTGTTGCGTATGAGGCACATTTTTAGATACTAACTCATTTACCGTAGTTATATAAATTAAAAATATATATGTTTGCGTAAAGACTATAAAAATATGACCAAAATATTCAAACTGACAAGGTGAACATTAAGGTTTAGTATCTCTGAAATTAATAAATACAAATAGAAGGCGAACATGTCTTGAGGGATGGAATGATTCCAGGAATGGATGAGGGCTCTTAGCACTTGTTTAAGGATTAAACACCACTGTTCACTGATAATAGTTCATCCCTATAACTGTAAATGTGATCTGTTCAGTTCAATATTGATTTCCATGTCTTGAGTGGTATGATGCATTAAAAGATGCACTCATAATTATAAAAAAATGCAGTATGCAATACAAATTGTGGTCTCTCTGTCTCAGTAATAAATAATTAAATAACAAAATTAAGATACAACAAGCGGTCTCAGGTAAGGCTCCACACTCCAATGTAAGAAACTCCAAGTTTCTAATCACAGGTAAAGGAACACAAGCGCTTTCACAAACTGCTTCATCAGGTGTTAACAAATACTAAAACTCAAAGCCATCCTTTTACATCATTACAAAGACATCACGTGATCAAATATCTCTTATAGTCACATGATCAAAAAACATGATTAAAAAACCCATCAATTAAAAACATATGCCAATACTTAATATTATCAATGTACATTTACAATAAATATATTAATATAAACAATAACTTAAACTAATTACAAAAACATTATTGCAACTACAAATTATATGAAAATATATTATCATATAAAAACTAGTAACCATTCTTTATCTAAACAGTGGTCTGGACTTCAATTTACGTCTCAGGGGAATATATTCATTCAGCCCCATGGCTAGTATCCCCTCTGAGTCAACTATTCAGGTGGCCTCTAACTCCTCAGTTCAAATGCGAACATCACCTTCTCAAGCGTATGCATAGACCCTGCCTACAGCCATGAACTTAAATGTATGTGTTGAGTCAGTACTAATAACATGTTTTGATAATGCATTTACCCTGCTCTTTTTATTTATATGATATATATGAGATATATGCTCACAGATCATTTAAAGCATCTATCCATTTTTCCAATGTAGAACTTCCTACAGCATAAATAATATACAAGGTAAACTATATGCAGTTATGGTAGCATGGAAAATGCAATATCTGTTACAAGGACCATTTCAATGGGTCTTATTTTTTTAGAAGGTTTGTAGATTACCTCTTTATTGTGTGGGGAGGTGGAGCTAATTGCTTTATGGAATTTGAAAAGTACCTCAGTGAGACTACTGAGTTTTTGAAGTTCACTTCTAGGTATTCTGCCCATGAGGTCAATTTCTTAGACGTAACTGTCAAAGTAGAAGATTATGGTAACATCTATACGACCTTATATAGAAAAGATTGTCATGTTAATCATTTACTTCTGAAGGATAGTATGCATCCACCATAAACCTTTAGGAAAATGGTACGTAATCAGTTATTTAGGGCATCAAGATTAAATGTCAGAGAAGAGGATTTCCTGCAAAAGTCGAGACAGTCACAAGTGAATTAAGGGCATGTGGATATGAGGAAAGTATAATACAAACTAATGTTGCAGATGTTGTGAGTATGAGGGACACCAAAGCCAGACCCTACTTTTCTAAAGGCCATATTACGAGGCAGAGGGATAGTGCTGGAGGTCATAAGGGTAAAGTGAACGTACCTCTGAGCTATACCATTGATGTTTCCAGGTATATGGACATTGTACGTAGACACTGGAATATTTTAACTGCTGCCAGATAGATGTTGTTTTTGTGGTTTTATAGATACCACTTCAGAATTTGACCATCCTGATCAAAAGATGATTTATACATTTAAAGTTAATGCTACATGTGAATGCAAGAGTATAGTTTACCTTGCATATTGTTTACACTGTAGGAAGTTCTACATTGGAAAAACGGATAGATTCTTTAAAGATAGGATCTGTGAGTATATATATCACATAAATAAAAAGAGCAAGGTGAATGCATTATCAAAACATGTTATTAGTACTGATTCGACACATATGCTTAAGTTCATGGCTATAGACAGGGTTTACACGTATGCTAGAGTAGGTGATGTTCGCAATCAAACTGAGGAGTTAGAGGCCACCTGGATAGATGGACTCAGAAGGGATGCTGGACATGGGCTGAATGAATATATTCCAGACCAGTGTTTAGATAAAGAATGCTTACTAGTTTTTATATATTTTTATATAATTTGTAGTTGCAATCATGTTTTTGTAGTTACTTAGTTTAAGTTAATTTTTTATATTAATATATTTATTGTAAATGTACATTGTTACTATTAAGTATTGGCATATGTTTTTAATTGATGGCTTCATCGATCATGTTTTTTGATCATGTGACTATGAGAGATGTTTTATCATGTGATGTCTTTGTAATGATATAAAAGGATGGCCTTGAGTTTTAGTATTTGTTAACAGCTGATGAAGCAGTTTGTGAAAGCACTTGTGTTCCTTTACCTGTGATTAAAAACTTGGAGTTTCTTACTTTGGAGTGTGGAGCCTTAACTGAGTCTGCTTGTTGTATCTTACTATATGGGCTTTGTGTTTATTTGCTTACTGACTAAGGAAAGGACGCTACCTTGCTGAATTTAAAACAAAGACAGCAGCCCACACCAAAGTTCCAAGGTAGCTCCCTGAGACCAAGTCCTCAGTGCTTACTGACTAAGGAAAGGACGCTACCTTGCTCAATCTAAAACAAAGACATCAGCGCACACCAAAGTACCAAGGTGGTTCTAACTATAATTTACTAGTTAATGTAAGTTGCTGACTGAGGTCTAAGGCACCAAAGTTTACCGCTCTTCTAACTTGGCTCTATCCCAACTCTATCCTTGGTATTTACCCCTGCCCTTAAACCTTTGAAAATACTATTAAAATAACCCCTACAATATCACAGCCATAGTCAATTAACAAAAACATTGTATTCAAAAGGGTATTACCTATAGGTATATCCTAACATTATTTAATCTATAAAGCTAACAAGTTTAAGTGGAAATTTTACTTGAAAGCCATTATACTTACCTGAACTGCTCTACAGTAGAGTAGTACACTTTGGAACTGTATTATGCTGACAACTTCACCCCTCAGCCACTTAAGCGAGGTTTTAAGTATGTCTACTGAAACCTGCCAATTTCAAACGTCCGGTGCATCTAGACCCTGTCGGCAGCGTCCTTATCCATCTGGTATGTTGTAATTCTATTTATTTTTTCAAAACAGGTTTATTGTTTTAACATACAAGAGAAATATCATAACAATTTTATACAAGTAATTAAAAATAGATATGATTATAACATTCAACAAAACAACTAAAGTATTTTCAAAGACATCCACTACAATCAGATCAATTAATTAAACTAAAATACCATGCTATTGAAATTAGAATTTTTTTAACAAATTTTGTAAATTATCCCATACAATATAATAAGATGTTTTTCTAGTTGTTCTTGACCTAATTGTGTTTATTTCCATATGGCACACTATATTCATAACATTTTTAAATTCATTGAACGAAGGAGGTGTATCTAAAATCCAATTTCTGGTTATTATTTTCCTAGCCACTGCTAGAATAGACCATAACAAGGGAAGCTTAACCTTTTTAACACTTTGAGGTACAGGTGTGTTGAATAATATAAGAGATTTAGAAATAATGAAATTATCTGTAAAAAGAGCCTGCAAAAATTCATTAATTGACTTCCAGTATTCTTTCAATTTTATACAGTCATAAAACATATGAGCCCAGTCAGCATTAATTTCTACATTACATCTCTTACATAGATTATCTTTATTATTTATTTTCTTCATCATCAAAGGTGTATAAAAAGATCTATGTAAAAATTTCCATGTATAAAGTCTCCATACAATGGAAGACGTAGTTCTATAGGCAGATTCCAATATATATTGTTTATCTTGTTGATTTGGTGGGTCCCCATTAATAGAAGTGAAATAATTCCAGTATGTATCTACACTGTAAAAAGTTTCTTGTCTGATAATTTTATGTATGTATGAAAGTTTACCTTTATCAGAAACTTTATGTTGTAAATTTAATATCAAGTAATCAATCAGTGTTGGAATAGATTCTTTAACTGTTATAGGCATTAGATCTATTTTATTAATGAGATGTTGTCTAAAGGTCTGAACCTCTAACCAGCAAGTTTCTCTTAGATCAAATTCTTGTTTTAAGAAATCTAGATTTTAACTTTATTATCAGATATCAACTGATACCAGTACTTTAGATCATTATCTATAGCTAAATGAGTTCCTTCAGAAGTAGATGACAAAAGCACACCCTGAGTATACATTATAGGGAATATAATAAAATTCCATTCCCTATACTTAGGGTGCATGAATATAAAGTTACGATAGCTAATAATAATATTTAATAGGTAACAAACCATATGTTTAGGTGTAATAGGTGAAGTACAAAATTCCTTTAGTAACCATAACATGGAGTTACTTACAATCATATTTTTATGTGTTAAGGAGATTTTCATGAAGTGCATACTAATTAGCTCCCAATAATCTTTCCATTTTGCGACATATGACTGATCTATTAATAAAGTAATAACTTTTACAATAGAAGAGATAGTATATAAATTAAAGTCTGGAAAAGAAATACCCCCTTGAGACCAGCTATTAGTATGTTTCCTTAATGCAATCCTAGGTCTATTAGGTGCCCATAGGAAATATAACATTAGTGTATTCAGTTTCTTGATAATTATTTTTGTAGGTGAAAGTATTATTGATTGTATTAAGTATAAAATCTTGGGGAATATTATCATTTTAATAGTTGTAAGTCTCTCCTCCATAGTAAAAAACATATTATTCCAGGTATTAAAAAGATTTTGTATATTAAGAAAACAGGTATTATAATTATTATATATAATAGATTTAATATCTTTAGATAGTATTATACCTAAATAAGTTATCTGACCTGAATTGGGTACATATTTAGTAAAATCACTAATGAGAATATTTTTTCGTGTATATATAGGTAGTATTTTAGTTTTTCTTCATTGAATATTAAACCAGAAATACTTTTAAAATTCATCATTTTATCAAATAGAGACTGCATAGAAGAATTAGATCCTGCTGATGTAATTAGAACATCATCTGCAAAAGTTGAATTTTGGATGTTGTATTTTCATCTATTTCAAAACCCTCTATGTCAGTACTGTTTCTGATCAAATTAGCCCAAGGCTCCATTACTAAAGTGAATAATAGTGGAGAAAGTGGACATCCTTGTTTTGTACCTTTAAAATGGGTATTTTTTGTGAAACATATGTTCCTACCTTAATATAAGCCAATGTTCCTTTGTATAAATGCTCAATTAGATTTACAAATGCATCTGAGAAGTTTGTGCACTTCAGTAAGGTAAACAGATAGTCCCAACTTACTGAATCAAATGCTGAACTTATATCAAGACTAATAAGTGTTAAATCTTTCTTTTTCCTATTTGCAAAATCAATTAATGTTAAAGTTCTTCTTATATTATCAAAAGTATTTCTATTTACAATGAAGCCTGTCTGATCTATATCTATAATGCCGGGGATGATTGTCTTCAATCTATCAGCAAAAATACTCATAAACATTTTATAATCAACATTAAGTAATGAGATGGGCCGATATGAAGTACATCTAGTTGGATCTTTATTAGGTTTTAAAATTGGCGAAATAAATGTATATTGCCAAGATGGGGGGGTTATTAACTCAGTTTGGGCCAAAATAAAAACCTTATGTATTAATAAATATGTACTTTTAGAAAGGATTTTATATATCTCTGGCATAATACCATCATTACCCGGTGCTTTGTTTGATTTAAGCTTATTTATTTATTTTATAATAACCTCTGTATATGAAATACTTTTGTCCAATAGTTTAATCTGTTGTTTATTAAGCTTTTTATTCATGTTTGTGGTTATAAACTCCTTTATTTTATCTTTAGGTTCCATGTTAATGTTATTATGGTTAATTTTGTGAAAGTGATTTCTAAATTCATCTAGTATTTCTGGTATACTAGAAACATTTTTCTTTTTTCTTAGAGAAAAGATTTCTTTGATATGGTTTTGTTTATTCAACCTTTTTGTTTTATTTTTAAGTCTATGTAAGTATTTGGGGCTTATTGAATAAGACAAAACTTGTATTTCTCTAAAGTTATTTTAACTTTATGAGTTAAAATTTCTTTGTATTTCTCATTTAGTTTGTTTATTTCTTCAATAACTTTCTTGTCCATAATATTTTCTTTATTATTATGTTTATAAGAGTCTAATTTACTTTGAATATCTAACAATTCCTTATCCCAAGATTTCCTTTTATTATTATACCATCTGATACTTTGTCCATATAGATATGATTTTAAGGCATCCCAAACATAGACAATGGAGACTTCAGGAGTATTATTTATGTCTAAAAAATGTTTTACTTCTGAAAGTATATAGTCTTTATAGTCTTTTAGTTGAGTTAAGTATGCTGATATCCTTTTGATCTGAACATTATGAGTATTTTTTATCATGAATTCAAAAACAATTGAATTATGATCAGATATAGGACATGAAATGATTTTGGAATTAATTAAATCTGTTACCATCTGGTTAGAAATAAAGACCCTATCTATTTTTGAATAAGTTTTGTATCTGTTAGAAAAAAAGGTGTATGGTAATGATTTTGAATCTATCTGATTATTAATATCATTCAAATGATAAGAATTAGCAAAATCATTTAAATGTTTTGCATTAAATGTAATTCTTCTTTTTCCTATAGTGGTAGTATCACTTTCATGTAGTATACAATTAAAGTCACCAGCTAAAATAATATCTCCTATAGAGAATGATATGATCTTATCAAGATGATGTTTCACTGTATTAATACCAATTCCAGGTATCCAATATACATTAATTAAAGTGTAAGTCTTCCCATTAATTTGTATTGTAACCATACAAAATATTCCTTTGTCATCCTGATAAGACTTAATGGTTTTAGGAATGGGCATACTTTTATTCCATAAAATAGCCACTCCTCTTTTTTCTGAGTGTGCTCTGAACTAACCAGTACTGTATATTTGTTTGTGGCTAGTTTATCAATATCTTTTTTCAAGAGATGGGTTTCTTGCAGGAAGACTAAGTTGGCCTTATGTAAATTAATATATCTTATTAGGCTTGCCCTTTTACACGGATTATTCAATCCATTAATGTTTAAAGAAATTCCTTTTAAAGATGTCATTTGGCATTTTTAAAACTTAAGAATCTTATGATCAAAATAACAAATAACAACATAAGTAATGTTACATCTTCTCCTTTAGGTGTACCTTTAATATAGCTGTATTTATTGAATCTCTTATGGGATTTTGTATAGGATTCAATTTTGTTTGTAGTGACAATGAGTGTACAAAATATATTTTGGATGTCAAAACTATATACATATAACAATGAACAAGTGAAAATAATGTAAGGATTAAACCTTGCATCCAGCCTGGAGTTAAAAACTCCAACTTAGAGTAGTATTTACCACTCAAGTTAACCCCCTACCTTAAGCAGCAGTACCTCAGCTACCACCTTATCAATTTAATACTGGTTATATTTAACTTAAATTAACAGCTTTCAATTCAATTATCTAGCAAGACAAGACTACACATTTGATAAAACAGCATCATATAAACTAAAATAAACTTTTTTTTTTTTTTTTAAACTATTCATACTATTATATACATCTATGTAATATAATACACTTGTATTCAAATAGCATTCAAATAATCTTGATATTAGGAACCAAGAGGAGAGAGAGAAATAAAAGATGTGAAAGATGGAGAGAGAGTGAAAGAGAGAGAGAGAAAAAAAAAAGGAAGGCATATTTACATATTAATTTATTCAAAGTATGTAAAAATAAGTTCTAACATTCATTTAAATCAAAAACTTTGGCTAATATGGTTCAGACATTACATATATTAAGATGCATCTATTTTCTTTCATGTAAATGCAGTCAGCAGCTTCCAAAAAAAAAACCTTGAATTGCTTGTATATGAGCATTTTACTCATACTCATTATTGTCAATAGAATAAAATATTATATTTATAGAAATTGTTATAAATCATACTGCATAGTTATGCAAATTCTCAGAAACACTTGCATTATTGTAAAAAAAAGCCATCTGTATTTTGTATGTCTATACTACTGCTTTAAAATATATCACATGACAATTTCTTCCAGAATAGAGTTATAAAGTTATTTATGCTTGTCAATCAGATTAATTAAATGAGTTATAGTAATGTATATGTTTGGAACATAAGTTTCTAACACAGATTAGTATGCTGCAGTCAAGTAGATTTTCAAAAACACTTGAATAAATGTTTCATTTTCTATGCCTTCTAAAATAAGACATTTACTTACTACAAGAAACTGCATCATTTAAAATCATTATAACTGACATATTTTATGAATTATAGCATAGATATTTAAGTAATTATATAAAATAACTCACATTTAAGTGTTAAAGAGTTCATTTTCCTTCACATAGACGCATTTGCATCAGTTCTACTTCCTGGTAGAGTGTTCTTCCTGAATCTGCGATGTGTCAGTGTGATATCTGGGTCAAAGGTCAGATTGACTGCTTTCAGCTTCTCTGTGAGAATTCTGAGAGTTGAAGCTTTTGAAACAACTCAAGGACACAGTTCATGAGGTAGCCCACATCCCAGATTGTCTCCCTTAACATTTTGGTGGGAAACTTGTTAAAAACTAGTGACAAACATTCATTTAGCAGTGTAAATGCATCTAAACATGACAAAACCTTTGTGATGTATTTTACAGGTTATTACAGCCTCTATGTAAGTGAAATTAAGCCCAAAGTTATTAATAAGTAATAAAACTCAATATTTTTGTCCCAACTCAATTTTTATGCAAATTTTATTATTTACTGTGTCTATATGATCAAAAGCATTTCTATATATTAATATGAAAAAAAAAATAAAGAGAAAGAATAAAGAAAAGAAAAAGAGAGTAGAAAATAAAAGAGTGTAAAGCAGAAATAAAAAAAAAATGTAAGAGAAAGCTATAAGAAGTATATACAATGGAATATTACTTACTGTTTATATTAATAGAGTTAAAAATAAAACATATTATTTACTATTATTTAATTCTAATTATTATTATTAGTTAAAGCATGACAGATTATTTACAAACAAGCATAAGGAGTATAATCAAGAAAGTATAATTAGGAATAGCATTTGGAGAACATATACACTTTTTACAAGGAATAAATATGTTATTATTCCATTTATCATATTTTCATTACTCTTCTCTCCCTGCCCTCCCCCACCCTTTACCCACTACATAATCTAAATAGAATGTCATTGTTTAAACAAAGAAAAGAAAAAAAGGAGAAAAAAAAAGAAAAAAAAATGTATCAAATTACTGACCTTACTTCTCTTTTTCAGAAAGAGAAACAAATTGAAATAGCTTGTTATTAGTTCCTCAGATATTTTGACTGGTTATGAAACAAAACATTTCTTTGCACACAGAGAATAACTTTGATTAAATCTTTTTCAGAATATTTGTGGCTTTCTGGAAATGCAGGAACTATATTTAAAAAGATTAATAATGAAGTAAAATGAGAGAAAAAAAAGAAAAAAACATAGAACAAATCATTTGTTTTTTAGTCTCTTCTTCTTCTCTGAAGTCTTCCATGAAGTTTCAGTTGCCAGTCTCTTTAATGAAGGACTAGCCCATTCCATTTCCTCTATTTTATCCAAAATCTTATTTTTTTTATAAACAGTAAAGCAGAGTCTAAGTCATCAAAAATTTTAGGACCATCAGGAAGGAAGATTTTTAGCTTGGCAGGAAACAGAAGGTATGTTTTAAACTGTGCTTTTTTAAGCTCCCTTATTAGTGGCAGAAAAACTTTTCTTTTAGCTATTACCAAGGAAGAATAGTCATTGTCAAAATGCACAGTTGTCTCATTAATCTTAACAGGAGCTTTAGCCCAAGCAGATTTAAGAACCATCTCTTTATCAAAAGATGATAGAAATCTAACTATAACTGATCTAGGATAGTTTTTGTTAGAGTTAGTATTAGCTATAGCTCTATGTGCTCTTTCGATACCAAAAGAGAATTCTTCTAGTAAGTCTAAAGTTTTAGGGAGCCATGTTGTTAAAAACGAAGTAATATTGTTACCTTCAATATTTTCTGGCAGTCCAAAAATCCTAATGTTATTGCGCCTAGATCTATTTTCCAGGTCATCCAGCTTTGTTTGTAAATGTGTATTTTGTTTCAGCAGAAACTCAATGTTGATTTCCTCTTCTTGGATTCTATTTTCCATGTCATTCACAGCTTCTTCTATGCCTGTCATCTGGATCTTCTGTTGTTGCAGGTCTATATGTAACAAGTCTATTTGTTTTGTAGTTTTTTCTATGAAGGTATCAATTTTAGTATCCATTTTATCCATCTTAGCAGTAAGTTGCTGGATTATAGTTATCAGAGACTGAAGTTCTTTCTTGATGCTGGAGTCTTGAGAATTTGTCTTACTGGAACTCATTTCAGACTGATAAACTGACAGGAAAATTTCCAAAGTGATTTCTGACAAGAATATTGTTAAAATTTCCTTTCTTTTTTAGATATAGTTCAAGAACTATATAAAACAAACATATTTAGAAAGAAAATTACTTCGAAAATTATTTTTTTAAGTAATTAATTCCTATCAGTGTAAAGAAATTGGTGGAGCTGAAGAAATCTGCTGCTATCCTGTGTTCATCCTTGGCCACGCCCCTTGTAATTCTATTTCTGAATGCCCTAGTTTTGACTATTACTGAAATAAATGTTGGAAATGATATACTAGTAATACTTTAAGCATACTGCAGCACCTTTGATGTTAAAAAGTGACCTATGGATCCTACAGTACATTGTCAGTCATTTGCTTGCCTGTGAACTTTTTGTTTAATTACTTTAGTGGCTTGCCATTTCATAACGCTAGCCTGTTAAAAACGCTAGCCGATGGTTATACTTTTGAATGCTAATTGAACTGTTTTTTCAAGGCTATAGTTGATGTTCATAGTTCAAAGGATAATGCATGCCTGCTCTGCTGTTTAAAGCTGAAACGATACTTGCAAACCTTACGCAGTTCATTTATTGGGTTCTCATGGATATTAGCTGCTGGAAACATCGCTGTATGTGGTTTGCACAAATGGTGTTGTGTGTCTAAGCTCTAGCATGCATTACTTCGCTTTTGTGCTCAAAGATATACCCGTATGTGCTGTTTGTAAGTCCAGGTTTTTGCATAACCCAGGAAATAAGTTAGCTAATGGTACTCACAGCCTATGGAGCTTCTAGGGGTCCATAAATACCATTAAAAACAGAAGCCTAGTAAAACAACACTTTTGTATGTGACTCTTTCCCTAACTTCTACCTGCTTTACTCTAATTTCTAGGTAGCTCCCTGAGACCAAGTCCCACTGTGCTTACTAAGGAGAGGATGCTACCTTGCTGAATCTAAAACAAAGACAGCAGCACACACCAAAGTACCAACGTGCTTCTAACTATAATTTGCTAGTTAAATGTAAGCTGCTGACTGAGGTCTATGGAACCAAAGTTTGCCCCTCTTCTAACTTGGCTCTATCCCAACTCTGTCCTTGGTATTTACCCCTGCCCTTAAAACTTTGAAAATACCATTAAAACAACCCCTACAATATGACAGCCCTAGTCAATTAATGAAAACATTGTATTCAAAAGGGTATTACCTATAGGTATATCCTAACATTCTTTAATCTATAAAGCTAACAAATTTAAGTGGAAACTTTACTTAAAAGCCATTATACTTACCGGAACTGCTCTACAGTAGAGTAGTACACTTTGGAACTGTATTAGCCCCACTCCGTTCACCCTCGCTATGCTTGGGCTTACTTTGCTCCCCTTCCTGCACCCAATTTCCACCCGCCCCCACTACCTCTAGATTTCTAGCCATCTAACCACTCGACTACTACTATCTCCTATCACCTTCTTGCTAAGCTAATTATTTCCCCACCCCAATCCATCTACCTTCCTTAAACAGCACTCTCCATCTATTGGCTGCTTCATACCCCCTCCCACTTTAGTAGCCCAATCTCACCTTCTTTGACTTTGCATTTCCAGGTACAACAGTTCCTCATCTCTCCAATAATGTAATACTCCTTTTTAATACCCATCCTATTAGTCCCATACCTCCTTACCTTATATGAAATCCAACCTCTCATAGGACTTCAAATCCCAAAGGCCCATACTCTCATCCCAGATGTCAAATATTCCTCTTTCTATCATATTCATAGTACCAGGACATATCCTACATTATACCCATACTCCCTACACACTAACTCCAGGAAAATTAGCTGTAGAGTCAAACACTACTATAAAATTGTAGATACATTCCTGAAACTTATTACCAAGCTTAAACCCAGCATATTGCTTAATGGGGATATATACCCTAACCTGGGCCCTTCCAACTCAGGAACATACTCTCCGTCTACCTGTCAGCTAAACCTTAAGCCCACAATTTCCAGACCTCCTAACTCTCTCCTAACCTGTCATCTGAACATCAGAAGTATCAATAACAAAGTGCATGAACTTCATGCACTCCTCGCTGAACACTCCCCTGAGATCCTCTGTCTATCAGAGACTTGGTTAAAACCTGCTATTACTGACAATGAAGTAACATCTCCTTGGTACAACACACATGGGCTGGATCGTGCTTCCAGGAAGAGGGGTGGGGTAGCCATACTCTATAAATCTGAACTGAATATATCCACAGATGTTATACAACCACCCCAGGCTGGTAACTTAGAAATTCTAGCTACCAAACTGCAACTGAACAAAGGTAAATGTGTCTATGTCATCTGCATGTATATTCCCCCAGGTAACAATATATCTATACTAGAAGACACCTTACACTGGATATCGAGCCACTATCCTCAAGAAATCCTCCTTCTTGGAGACGTTAATATAGGCTGGGCCACTTGTTCTTCAGAATCCCCTACCAACCATATTAACCTGCACTCATTTACTCAGATCATCAATACCCGTACTAGGTTAGGTAAACCTAACCAAAAAGAAAGCACACTCGACTGGATACTCGTTAATGGTCTCCCCAACCTGTATACCTCTGACCCTCCCTGATACTCTAAGTGATCACCTTCTCACATTCATTATCAAGCACAAAGTTATCAATCTCAAACTACCCTTGCTAAGAAATGTTAGAAATAAAAAAAAAAATTGACCTAGCCAAATTCCAACTAGAACTAAAATCTTTTAATTGGTCCATCCTAAAACTTCTCCCCTTAGAGGAAGCTGTCTTGTACTTTAACAATAAATTCCTTGAGATCCTCGACTCACATGCTCCCACTCGTCTAAAGAGATCCAAGGCAAAGTCTGCACCTTGGCTTTTGAAAGAGACTAGAATCAAAATTAATCATAGAAATAAAGCCTGGGCCACATGGTGCTCTACTAAACTACCTCATGATCAAATTAAATGCAGGCAACTTAGGAATGAGGCTAAAAATGTATACTATTAGACAAAAAAACAATACTATTGCAATTGACAAACAGTAAATCAAAACAACCCACAAAAGTTCTGGACAGAGCTGAATAATCTAATACATCCTGGTCAAACTACTACCCCCATCCCAGCTGCCACTACTCATAAATCACCTGAAGAAGTCTTGGACAGCTTTAACAGATTCTTTACCAAAACAATTCAAGCCCTGGCTAGCCAGCTACCTTCTAGCTCACCCAGTCCAAATAGTGCCACCCCTAGAAACCTACCCCTATTTAGCTTTAATCCCGTCGCCACATCATTTATCTGTAACCTAATCAGAAAAATTAAACCCACCACACTCTCAGCAGACCAACTTCCAGTTGAATACCTACATAAATCAGCTGGTGCCATTGCCTACCCAGTCTCAATACTTATCAATCGAACCATATTAGAAGCAAAAATTCCTACTATCTGGAAAATATCCTATGTAATCCCTCTTCACAAAGGAGGCAGTTTTACTGAACTCTCCAACTATAGGCCTATAGCAATATTCTCTCGTCTAGCAAAAATAATGGAAAAATGCATGCAGAAACAGTTCCTGTACCACCTTATCCAGAACCACCCCTTGGCAGACACCCAGCATGGTTTTAGACCTCACCATAGCACTACCTCAGCCCTACTAGTCTTTTCCAATATTATAAACCTTAACCACAACAATAACTATATTTCTTCAGCTCTTTTTCTGGAACTTTCTAAAGCCTTCAATATGGTTGACCACAAACTACTAATCCAAACCCTGCAAACATTTTGTCTTCATCATACAACCATTCAATAGTTTCATTCCTACCTAAGTGGAAGACAACTGGCTGTGCTTTGGCAGAGCAAACTGTCCACCTTACTACCTAATATGCTAGGAGTACCACAAGGTTCTATACTAGGTCCCCTGTTATTCTCCATCTTCATCAATGACTTGAACACTGTTATACCCAAAGTCAGTTGTATCCAATATGCAGATGACTCAGTTTTGATCTGCTCGGCAACATCCCCAACAGAGTTACAGTTATCTACCCAGACTGCCTTTACCACAATTGAAAACTAGCTTGCCTGATACTAAACCCTAAAAAAAAACTAAAATGCTGTTCTTACCTACACAAAGGTCTAGTGCTATTAACATTACACTTAAAGCAAGGAATGGCACAGTAATCTCCCCTGACTTACAACTAAACTATTAGGTGTCATTATAGATAACTTAAAATCTGACCTACAGGTTAATCAATTGATCAAAACCATCAATAAAAAACTAGGATCACTGTACAGAATAAAAGCCTTCCTAGATCCTCCAGCCAAAGTTGCCATTGGTCATTCCCACCTTCTCTCTACTCTTATATATGCATCCCCTCTTCTCTGTAATGTTAGCAAGACTGTTCTGAACAAACTCTCTATCTGTTACAATCACATTGCCAGGTTCGCCTCAGGGCTGCCTTATAGGACACATCACTGTGTCAATCTAATCCATCTGGGATGGCTGGAACTACCCAGTCTAATCTTATATAACCAACTGGTTATGGCCCACAAAATTATATATAACCCTGAAAATACCCCTGCACTCAAAAATCTGGTCACCCTGTATAATAATCCTAGACTGCTGCGATAAGCAAAGAGACTCAATATCCAGATAAGTAAATCTAATAACTTAACCGGTGACTCTCTCTTCACAAACTCTGTAGGTAGATCATGGAACTCTATTCCACCTGATATCACCTTACTCTCTTCACTAGGTCAGTTTAAAGCTAGGCTTAAACACTATCTGGGATCAAACTGGTCATGCTACTGTATCAAGCCAAGTTAAATATTTCTCTGGAAAGTGCACTGACGAATGTAGTCTATCATGTACTGTAACTTTCACACTCACATATTGAAAAATGTACCTGAGGAACTATTATTATCTTTGTTCATCGAGTCTATGTACATATATTATATGTAATGTGTATTGTCTGCCTCTAATGTCTGTTAAGTTTGATTTTTTCGGAATCTGTAACATGAGACATGTAATTAGATTTTTGACATGCAATTGATTTTTTATACCTTGGAGCTTTTCTCCCCGGGCATCCGCTGAAAATGGACATATATCCAGTCAGACTTTCCCGGTCAACAAATGTAAAATAAAAAAAAAATAAAAATAAAATTTTGGCACAGGTACCTTGTTTTTGGCGATAATTCTTGTTCTTTTTTGTTTTACAATTAAATAACAAAGACTTGTAAATAAAAAAATCTTTGTTAGCTAAATGAGAGGCTTCCATACTGTGGAATGCCTGCATATATTCAATTTTTAAGTTATATCATTGTGGAAAGTGTCCAGTTGACAAGGATTTTCTCTTAGTTCAGACAGCAATGCAACTAATTTTACTTATTATGTTCTACAGCACTTTATTCTGCCTGAAAAGAAAAAAGTGATTTTTTTTTGTTGTTGTTTTGAGGTAATTCTACTACAGTATAGAATTGTTAGCAGTTTCATTAGGAGTTCATTCCTGTGACAACTGTTGCAGGACTATAAGTGAAAGGAAATTTATTCTTTATAGAGTTGTCATGTTTTCAGTGATAGTTGAGGGGAAAAGCATGAAGGCTTTATATTTAACTTGAGCTTCATTTTTAGGTTAGCACTTTAGAAACAAAGCACTGGTAATGATTTAATAAAGATATAAACTGAATAAAAAGTTCAAATACAACAAGAAATAAAATGCATAAGTATAAAATACATAATAATATAATACAAAGATGATGAATGCATAATAAATAACTGTTTCAGCTAAACAGTTAAGAGACAGGTACTTTAAAGAGTCCTGAGGTCAGGCTACAAAGTTAAGTCAAAAGACAGGTTTAAGATGTTGGTCTTAAAAGATGTATAAAAGCAGACCTGACAATTAATAAATAAAGGAGTAATTAATAGATGTATTCAAATGCACCTCAGGAATCACTAGCAGCCCCTGGTGGAAAAGCACGATGCTCCTTGAAGGTAGTAAAACAGTGTGAACTTCTTTGGATAAAAGGGATCCTGGTTGTGAAGGTGCAGATAGGTCAAAACAATGATTTTAAAACTCTATAATAATGCGCTGGTAGCCAATGAAAACCCTTTGATATGGGTATAATACACTGGTTATGTGATGCACGAGTTCAGCTACATATTTTTCCACTAGGATGAGATGGTTATTCTCAGTGTCAGAAAGATTCAGCGAAATGTCATTATAATGGATAAGGATGGATAAGATCACAGTATAGATAATCATTAAGAGATCCTCTAGAGGCATAAGGTGCTAGATCCTGAAAAGATTCTAGAGCTGTTTAAAGTATTGCTGATGCCTGGTCCCTGAATTTCATCTGGTTGTCTTAGGTTGGCACCATAGTTATAAATTCAAATCTGCTGTGACTGTAAAAGGTTAAAGATGAAAGTGGTCAAGTAGGAAATCAATTAAGGTAGAAAATTGCCATGGCTTTAATTCTGGACACATTTTCTTTCAATGCATTAGAAAGTAGATGCCATTGGTGAATGAGTAATTTAACTAACAGTACCATGAAAATCAGGGGGTCATATACAATTCATACTCCAGAGAATTTGGGTTAGAAATTTACTTCTGAAGCCACTATGTGGGGACAGCCCTAGATAGAGGAGGCAATCCACTGAAGGACCATAGGGAATGAACCACACCAAGATTATAAACAATCAGAGTGTGACAGCCACAGTGCCAAATGCAGCAGAGACATCCAGAATCACCACCTGACCATCAGATTATTCACCTATTTGATGAGCATGGTCTCTGTACTATGGCAAGAGGAAAAAAAAAACTAATATAGAGTCTGGAATAGGAGTGGAATCAGTTAGTTCATTTACAAATTTTTGATAATCTTTAGCACTGTTTTTGTCAATTTGTATTAATTTGACTGAATGTGTTAAAGTGTAAACTTCTGTAATGTTTTGTATCTTTATTCAGGAGCTTTTCTCCCCAGGACTCCATTGAAAACGGGTACTTCGGGCCCACTGGACAATCCTGGTAAATCAACTGTAAATAAATAAATAAATAAATAAATCTCACCCATAAAAAGAAGGTCTGAGATAGGGCCGAAGTTGCTCTTTCAGGATGCTGGCAACTCATTCCTCACTCAAATTACATTGGAAAAGCCAGGCCTGATTCAAATCACTACTCTCTGTCTTTATCCTTTAAGTGGTTGCCACTATTGTTAGTACATTTATAAACATTTCTTGCTCACAACTGAATAATCTGCTACTTTTTCTATTAGATCCTAGCTTTCAGGTACCCTCCCCTCTAGCTAAACCAAATATATATTCATAGATGGCTGTCTCACCTTTTGCAATAGAAGAGGACTGAGCATTTCCAAAATTTTTAAAAATAGAGATTCCTGTACTATGCTTGTTTACCTGAATTTGCAAATGATTAAACATCTTTATCCTCAAATCATCTCCTCAAAATCCAAGGTTTTCCCAGTTTCTGTCATGCAAATTCAACCTTTAAGATTACATTCACCATTTTCAGTCTACAGTTTGAGCTATAAGGCTCAGTTGTTGCAGTAGTATGTTTACCAAAGACTATAATAACAATTTACTAACAAATATAAAACAAAGAATGTGAGCTGCACACTGTTAAATAAGATTAGAAGTTACTAGCCTGAGTTAAAAAGCTACTGTAATGAAAATAACCATGTATCCGCTTAAATGAAACGATAGTTTTATCATGTGCAACAATAAAAAAATGAGTCTACTACAGGTGCTTGCAACATGCTTACTCACTGCTACTTGTTCAGAAAGTATGTGCTCATAGCCCACTCTTCTGGATCTATGTAACTCACCCAACGCCCAACCCTATAAAACTGTGTACCCCTAGCACAGCCATAACTCTTACAATAAATTTCCCACCAAGCTCCTAACCTGAGTCCTTGCTCTTGTACCTTTAAACTCCAGTCCTCTACTTAAATTCCCCAGTCACTCACTAACCATAAAATCCCCAGCCCATTCCCTAAATCTAAAACTAGCTTTTTGCTCCCTAATCCTGAAACTCTTATCCCATTCCCTAAACTTAAAACTACTTTCACCTATCCCTAACCCAAAAACTCCACTCCTGCTACATGACTGTAAAACTTCCCACTGGCCCCTTAACCCTAAATCCCTCCAGTTCATTAATTGTAAAAATCCCTTTGGTTCCCTAAACATATACCCCCCCCCCTTCCTAATCACTGCCATAATCTACACAGCTGCCTGCGCAAACTCATATTCCAATTCAACTGTGATCAGTAACCTCCAAGAGTTATAAAATGCTAGAGTCCTTGGCTTCAGTACTGTGGACTTTGAGCACTTCCAACTCAAGTGCCTGTAGTAAGTAGAACCATAAAAATATTTTTGTCATTGGACAGGTGGCTGTAAATCTTCAGGTACCCACTGACATGTATACTGTATGTGTTAAAGTAGTTAACAATTAAGTGTTATACAAATAATTGCATCTATATTTGGTTACTGAGACAGAATGTCATGCATAGCACATATAGCCAACTGACTAATGCAGGACTGATCTTTGTGAAGTTATGGTATCTTATTTTTAGAGAAAAAAGCAGACAGATGGCTATTGATGTAAACATATACAAAGGACTATAACACAGGAAACATTTTAATGGATTCTTAATGCAAATCTGAGAACAGTAAGTGTGAGCCTTGCTACTGTGAGAATCTATATATAAATCAAGAAAAATACATACCAAGTCTAAAACTGCTGATTTGTAAAGACTCCCCTTTTCTCTTAAGGATAGTGATTTTGCAATAAGTATAACTTGACTTGATGTGGATTTGGAGACCCATACTTTATGGGATGTAGGTGGAACTGAGCTGCAAGAAAATAAAGTTTAATGCGTAAGATGATTTTTCTCACTTCACTGTTATTTCTGCAGAATCACACAGTGCAAGTCCCAGATTTTAATAGGGATCCATTGTTATCTGTATCATAGATCTAATGGTGCAGCTCACTGGTCATTATGTCCATCTGACAACTATTTCATATTCAGCATAAAGAAGTGCACCATCTCATGTTCACCACAGAGAAAAGTAGAATCCTACACATTGGGAAAATGCTTTGAACACATGGCAGTATTCATAAACAATGTGGATCAGTGTGTACTCTGGTACACTGTAGAGTAGTGTACCAAGACACTGCATGACTTATAAAAGAGGTGGGTATAGTGATATAGAAAGAGGGGGGAGTAAAGAGGACATCTGTCCCAGGCAGTTACTTTTAGGGTCTGCCAAATGGCTGTTAGTAAAGTAATTGCAATAGCAGTTGCTTAATAGACAGAATGCTAGTTATGCTTTTTTTAATGGGTATGCTCCACAAGGCACCAAATTCCACTATTATTATTCTGCTAGGGTAACACATTGTTTGAAATATTACTGAACAGTGTAGTCACAATACTCTGTGTATGACGTACACACACGTGTCGCTCCCCAAATTAAACCTTGTTCATAAGCTCAACACCATTTGCATAAGACTAGTTCCATGAAGATAACCTACAAATCTACAGTTGTGTACAATCAGATGGTATTGCATTTGTCAGATTCCATAAAGCTGGAAGAATCCAGTGCATTTCACCTATATCAGTGTTAAACTTGTGGATAACATTATAATATGTAAATGTACCACTAGAAACTCAGAAGAGTTCAGCGTGCAAAGGATTAGCACAGTAGTGACAGTGCACTAAACAAATCCACGAGCAAACCGTAAGTAATGAGAAATGGGTATCAAAAACATTGTAAATTAACAAAGTGAATGAAAAATGATCACAATTCAAACATCCTGATAGTTATATAGCATATATAAAACAGAATCTGTCCAGTAAGGTTAAGGACAGCTACAGAATATAACTGACTCCATTATGAAACTATAAAGAATATAATGCAATCTATCCTTATTTAAGCTGCATGGCATTTGTAATACATCTGTCAAAATTTTGCCCAGAAACATTACAGAGAACTACAGATATTCCTATAATTCATTTAGTACCAAAAAAAAAAAATAAATAAATACTTGTTTCAAAGCTTCCATTTCATTTATAATATATATCATCAGCAATCTGTGCAGACAACTAAGGATATCTCTGTAAGACATGTACTAATATAATATGCTTACTTGCACTTGGAATCTGTACATTTTATAATATAAAATTAAAGGTGAAAGGCAATCATGGCCACATCATCACAGCTAACATTTGCTAACAATTGGTTCAGGACTTGTGTAAGAAACACATGTAATGCATGCACACAATGAAAGTGGGGGCTAGGAAAGAAGATGTGGGGTATGGGTGAAGAAGAGGGACACACAAGAGGGATGCTGGAATGGCAGAATCTGATGGAAAGTCAGAGGTGCATTGGCAATTTATTTTTTTATTTTTTGGTGGGAGCAGACTCCATTGTTTTATGAACAGAAGGAAAGGTAAAGATAGGGGAAGAGGAAAAGAAAGGCAGCACAGCAGATATACCTTTACAACAAATATCACTAAACAAGACAGACAAAGGTTGGAAAATACTATATAGACTGGTAAGCAATACAGACAGCACACTGCAAAACATGGTCAATGTAAAGTTGTCGAACAGGGTGGGGACGCATACCAGTCATGGTAAAATGCAGAAAAACATATCTAACTGTGCACTATCATGTTATGATATATTGCAACCTGTATTGCAGCCATACCTGGATGTGTATAGCAAATGGTAGATGTATGCTCAAGGGTAATACATTTGGATCACAGTTCAGATTAGATAACTAAACACATAGCCACATAGCCAATCAGCAGAGTAGATGTAAGCCAAGCAGCATCACAGCAAATGTAGACCTAACAATCCTAGATAACTCCAACAGAATACAGAAACAAACCTATAGTCATGCATGTGAAAGACAAACAACCAAATCACAGTGCCAAACAGACGTACTGCAGAAAAGCAACAAAATGGTGGCTATATACACAAGTAGGTGTGGACACCCCAAACAAACGTGTAATTGAATGTGTATATGTTACAGATATATGCCCTGTCAAAGGCAACACAGGTGTAGATGTGTATGTATGACTGCCAGTGGCATAAATGGAACGTACTTAAAATCAAGGTAAACACACACACACACACACACACACACACACACACACACACACATACACACAACATTGACATGTAATAATCTTTCAAAAATATAACACTACAGCTTAATAAATATAGCAGGTTGTGCACATGGATTTTAACCAAGTACACTGGTTAACACACAAGTATAATGAGAACAAAGATGTATTGCAAGCAGTAGTCAGCGACTTGTGTGCAGTGGTCCCACATCGTAAAAATGCCATACAGTTTGTACATGTTAACTTGATCAAAACTAATACATGTCAATGGTTAATAACTGTAACAAAGGCAAACATAATCTGCAAAATCTAACATGGAAATATGTATGTGGAACAACCTGGACCACATAAGGGAAAAGCAGGACAAGGTAAGTTGACACACTGCAAATGCATGTGTACAGCACACAGGGTGCTGCAGCAGGCAAAACAAAATACATTCAACCACATGTAAAATGTATGTCATTTGGGCAAAATGATTGCTGATGTCTACTTAACTGGCCATGTATAAAAAAACACATACACAGTAATATGCAATCATGTAACATCAACGTGCATAGGTAAGCAAGCAAAAGATTTCAAGCACATACACATATACTGTAATGCAAATGTTGAATAAACAAACACAGGTGTATGCCACCCACCCTGCACATTACTGAGCAGAGGTCAATCCTGTGAGCATCCTTACAGCACATCACAGTAATTCAGTGAATGCATGTCAAAGGTACAATGGTGTGCCAGTATGGATCCAGCTATGTGCACACACGTACAATCAGTTAATATGTACAACTGTTTGCAAAAGGTGTGAAATTATATACAGTAAACTTGGAATAATAAAGAATAAATAATCTATAACACTGTGTATAGATTAGTGCTACATTACTGTTTGATGATGTCAGAAAATAAGGAGGGCATATACAGGGAACCTGTATAAGATCCCACATGACATCATTATTGCCAAACCATGACAAAAACAAATCATGCCAGTAGGACATCCGTGTCCTTCTGTTGCAAATACATGATATGGCAATATGCCATTCCAAGCCATAACACAGTGTTAGTGCTGAATTATGGACAACATATGTTGTATGTCATTTGTCCCAGTAAAAAACACATGTGTACAGGCAACATCCTGTAGCCCTAGCTGCAGGTTAACTGCCATAATGCATGGACAACTAAATGTGGGAGAAAAGTGTAATGTGTTAATGTGTGTCATGCACACATTGAAGCAGAAGTAAACGTCACATGGCAATAACATATAAGCATGACAGCCGCATGGTATGCATGCACAAGAGTGGATAAACAGTCCAATCAATTATATGGCAATCAGCATGCTGGCAGCATAACACAAGTGGAGCACAGATACAAGACTTTTCGACTAGAGGGACCAGGCTGATGAGGCTGAGACTCCTGAATGATGTCATGAGCAATATCCTTGAACAAATCTTGTATAGCCTGTGCCATATACTGAAAGAAGGTCCCCATCATGTCCTTCACCTGTGTTTGGAACAGATCAATCATACCTTCTTTGATCTCCTCCTGAAAATCATCTTAATTCTGGTCATGCTGTCTTCTCCCCTGAGCTGCAGGAATGATGCCTCAGGCAGGAGAGGGTTTAGCTTCCTTCACTTCATTGTCATCATCATCATCACCATCATCATTGGAAGATTCTGGCAGTGGCCTGGTATGTGCTCGTCATCAATGTCTGACAAGAGAATGTCCATGGGTCTCATGCTCTGCCAAGATTAATTGCAAAATAGAACAGAAAGGAAAGCAAATGTGTATCATGCAGAACTTTCCCATGAGAAGCATAGCAATACTTAATATGAGAATGATGAAAATTGACATAAGGACTTATATATGCCCATTACAGCCAGCGGGTGGGTGTTTGGCATAATGGTTAAGGTGTTTACCTTACAGAGACAAGGTGCAAGGTTTGATTCTCACCTCTGGGTAATTGAGTAGGCTTAAAATGACCCCACAAAGGCAGTTAGCCTAATATGAAACTAGGAACCTATGAAATACTTGGCCCTCAATGTTCTACTCATTAACAAGATGCATTATTCTTTTGTGAGCACCTATATATATGCTTAGAGACATGCACCCAAGGCATTAGTGTTGCAAAAGTGTATAAATGTTCAAATCTAGACATTGTACTGTCTTCATATAATAATTTATATAAACAGCCACCAAGTGTCTTTGTTATAGCAAGGAGAAAGAGATATGACAATATTGTGAACAATAAGCCAGTCATATGACAAATGTCTGAGCCAGGCACCATGATAATTAGCTGAACACATATCAATATAATGAATGCAGCAGTAACAAATATTTTATATGTTCAATTACTACAGCTTGTCACATATGACCATGTAATACAGTATTGCATGTGTACAGATGTATGCACTATCTAATGATAATTAGTACCAACCAGTAGCCTACACAATGCACACATCCTGATGATGCTTGCTAATTACAAACTGCTGCAGAGAAATTTCTACCTGCACAAGTATAAACCTACTTTAGAAACATGTTTTAGCAAAAACACTAAAGGTGTTGTAGGGCAGATGCAGTACCAATGTTGACCTACAGGGAATGCTGATTAGGAACTGCTACAAAGAAATGTCAATCTGCACAAGTGTCAGTAAACCTAGGCAAGAACTGTGTTTTAACAACACGCAAGGTTTTGTAGGCAGATGCAGTACCAATGTTGTCCTGCAAGGTGTGCTGATTATGACGTGCTGCAATCAAATGTCTATCTGCACAAGTGTCAGTAAATACAGACTAGAACTGTGTTTTAACAAAAACACCCAATGTGTTGTAGGCAAATGGAATACCAGTGTTGACCTGCACAGCATGCAACAGAGATACAAACTGATACAGCAGAAACTTACTTAGTTTGTGAAGAGACAGGCTATACATAATAAATTTGTCATTGGAAAACATAGCCATACATACTACAATACCAAACCATACAGTATAAGTAGCCATCAAAGCAATAAAACTTGCGCACAAAATATCCACTTTAACATATGTGTGACATATACACCAACTCAACTGTTATTTAGGTTGTGGAGTACAATTCAAAAAATATTTCCAGGAACAATGGCTTAGTCCTACATAAAATTTCAACAATTTTGGATTTAAAACAGTTTTAAGAATAGCTACAGTCTGATAATCTCACTTACCTTACTGATGCATGAAGGGTATTCTTACATTCTAATCAATACAAATGTTATTGTGATAAATACATACCTGTAGATGTGATCAAATGCATTTTATTTTATAAAACAGAAAAAGTAATCATCATACCTCTCTCCCTCCACTGTTCCTCAATCCTGTGCATCTACTTGATGCACAGAGCTTGATACCTGATCGATCTTCCCCACCTGACAAAAGAAATTTTGAATAATGTATTTCTCAAATGACAGTGATAAACATTACCTAGAGCAGTTTCTGGGCAAGTGTTTTTTGTGAAGAATGTTAGATCACAGCATACACGTTTGACGGTGTTATATACAGGTTTTAATATCTTTGATATACAGATTGGAGAATATGAGATTCAAACCAACAACTGCATTGTACATCTATACTCTAACCTTAACAGCTATCTGCATAGCTAATCCATCTTAAATGAGAATGCATTTTGTGATTGCAGTGAAAAAACTTGCCCCGGGGATTCAAGAAGTTCGGCACAAGGACAGTTTTAGCCTTGCGCCGAGCGTCCTCACTACAGATGGCACAGCAGTGCCATATGACTATGTATGAGGGTGTGCCGCTGCAACCTCGACGTGCGCAGGAAACGTGTGCGAGTGCAGGGGGTGTGTATATGTGCTCTACAGAGGCATAAACATGCCCCGACACATGCAAACCTACTATGCCTACTAGTAGAGCCCACCCCTAATAGTAAGTCAGTAATTCAGTGACTGTGGATACCGAAATGTATGCTAAGCATACGAGTGTCCACGAACAGTGAAATAAACTCGAAGTAATAAACACACAAGCATGTAGTGGAATGTTGAGCCCTGCCCGGAGAACTTTCACAATTAGATTCCCTGTCCCTGTGTCCCTATTATACATTTGAATTGCTGCAATATCGAAGGTGTAAGCAAAGCACAGAGTGTCTGTGCGTCGCTGCCCTCCACTGAACGTAGCTTACACATCATATTCATTCAAATAGAGAAAAGCATGCAGAATCAACTAAGTGTCAATAGTGTAGTGTTTAGAGCAACTGCCTAACAAACAGGCATTCACGGTTTGAGGCCAACAATAGCATGTATCATTTTCCATGTGGAATGAATGTTGTCTTGCCGTAAAACTGACATAAGAGCATCGCATGAGATATCTAACTTAAATATCATTCAAGCAAAGTGGCACTGTCATAATGAATAAGGTACTAGTAAGCAGGTTTAAGCACAAATAAGCAGCAGTGAACACATATAAGTACATGTAAGCAAGTCTGAGTGCACATGCGCAGGTCTAAGCAGTGCCCAGCATAGGAAATGTATTTAAGTATATACAGATATAATGTATATGTATATATATATATATATATATATATATATATATATATATATGAAGAAGGAATGACGTAACAATAAAGCATACAAAAGGAATGAGAAGGGAATCAACAGCAACCCCAGTATTATATAGCGCTGTCAGTATATGTCATATCCAGCTGGGCAGGATTGAGCAAAGCACTGCTACTCACACCACAGGCAGGATATTACCAGTGGGAGTAACATTGTTGATTTGCTAAGTCTACTTTACACACAGAGGGACTACCCGAAAATTGATAGGTTGATTGGCCATCCGACCATTACACAAGCAAGGGCAGGTATGTTCAAGGACTAAATGGTAGGAGATCCTGAGAATATATAGGTTGGGACAACATAGGTGTAGGGCCCCTAACACTTGGGAGAGGGCAATTTGTGGAGGTGTGCCACGGCTGTGATAACAATTGGACAATGGATGGTATGCATGTATTTTGAACACAGGTGGGGTGGAGGAACTATGGGTATGAAATTATGGAGCCAGGCATGCCAGGGTTGGATGGGTTGGTTCTAATTGGACCACCCCATGGAGGTCAGCGAGTTCATTAAAAGTACATATGCATACACACATGCACAAGTACATTCTCTGTAACACATTCATTCTATTTGCAGACATAAATAACATGAATGTGCCCTTATAAACCTCGACAGTAGATAGAATAATAGGATGTGCAGAAGAGGGATGGGAAGAAACAGCTAAAATGCAGAAGTGTGTACAATGTCCAAAGTCAGTCCTGTGCTGAAAATAATCAAGTGTGAGGACGTTGCCACACATGGAATCATTTCTGTGATTTGCCTGCTATAGCAATGCCAATTACTAAACCGGTCTATTTGTAAAAGAAATACGCTGAACACGTACATAATTAGGCTCTCATGTGTAACGTGTGAGTTACCACATAGTCATACATATTAATTTATTGTAGTGTCATGTTAATGGGAATAAGGATGTAATGAAGTATAGGTTCTAATCTTGACATAAACACATGCTTGTCCCATGTGGGACAACCCAAAAATTGCATATAGTATTCTTTTGGTCACTCATGTCACCAATGTTTGTGGACTAAACGTCTGGGAGTTCTGAGGATACGTGGAGTGAGTCAACCGATGTAATGGGTCTATAGGAGTAGGGGGTGGCCGAAGTGTAGTGGTGTGGATACACCACAAATCCGACTGGAGAATGGATGACTGCAGTGTTAGGGAGGAGTTGGGGTGTGTGTTTGGGGAACCAGGAGCCATAGGTATATGGGTATATATGCAAATGAAGCAGCACAGCAATAGTGTATTGGTTAGATCAACAGCCTAAGGAACAGACATTCCCGTACCGAATTTCACTGTATCACATACCATTTACCATTGGTAATCTGTACATGAACATATTGCGAAATCTGTCTGCTGTAAAACCTACAAAATATCAGTTAAAAGTTAACTGGAGTGAAGTGTCAGTGTCATAATGAATAAGGCACTAGTAAGCAGGTCAAGCATATATAAACACCAGTAAGCATGTGCAAGTGCG
Source organism: Protopterus annectens (assembly GCF_019279795.1). NCBI lineage: Eukaryota > Metazoa > Chordata > Ceratodontiformes > Protopteridae > Protopterus > Protopterus annectens. Next base: position 1,028,113,979 of record NC_056731.1, on the reverse strand, counting down.
TTTGTGTAGGGTATGTATTGTTTTACAGACACACACACACACTCACACACACACACACACACACACACACACACACACACATATATATATATATATATATATATATATATATATATATATATATATATATATATATATATATATATATATATAGCTACAGACATATACATATACACACACACATATAGATATATATATATATATATATATATATATATATATGTGTGTGTGTGTGTGTGTGTGCATGTGTGCATAGATATACACAGATATACAGATATGATAGGAAACAGCACACAAGAATGACATATGTTTATAGGCTATGCCAATGTAAGTGAGGAGCCCAAGCAAGAAACATGAAACGTGTAGCATGACCTCCCCACCCCCCCACCCCCAGCCGGACATGGGAAACATACACACAAACAATGTAAAGAGTCCACTGTTCCCCAGACCACAGGCAGGAAACAACCAGGGGGGTACACAGTGCACCCGTGATTTCTACTGTTGGAACACAGACAGGGGCGTCCCACAAAAATTGCCAAGACCAAAAGAAGGTGATAGACAGACCATTCTGGCTGGAGTGTATACATACTCGGAATACAAGGATGGGAAACCCTGATGACCCATGGGCTGGGACAATTGTATGAAATGGGTCCCGTTAAGTGGAGAGTGGACAGTGTGTAGTGGTGTGTCCAGAACAGACCAGGACCCAGAGTAAGGATAGGTGCTGTTGAGGAGGTGCAGGTGGGGGAACTATGGGTAGCTACTTATGGGTCCAGGTGTGCAGGTGTTGGCTGATGTGGGCCTGTATGGACAGCCCTAGGGATGTAAGCAAATGTGTTCATTAGGCAGAGGCATCGCCTAACGAGCAGCCACACCCACTACAAGTCCCACTGCAGCAAAGTGCAATCTATATGGCAAGGAATGGAATAACCAGATGTAGATGTATATATGTAGAGGTATGTGTGCGTGTATATTTACTCATAGTGACATAGAGATAAGCCTCTTCCTCTCCATAGTACAAATGTATACATACAGGGACAGAATATGGATACATACCCACATATAAATATATACATATGCAGACACCCATAGACCCATATGTTGTGATATATATATATATATATATATATATATATATATATATATATATATATATATATATATATATATATATATATATATATATATATATATATATATATATATATATATATATATGTATACAGCAAAATATAAATATACATGTATGCATACATATGCAGATATATCTGTATATAGTAATGTAAATATATATATATATATATATATATATATATATATATATATATATATATATATATATATATTTCACAGGCCGTGCATATGGGGTTGAGGGGTCCACTAAACAAACATATAACACGTAGTATCAACCCCCACCCCCCAGCTAGGCCGGTGAGACATACAGACACACAATAAAGGTAAACACACCACTGCTTCCCAGACCACTGGCAGGATGCTACCAGTGAGAGAGACCTTCCAGGTCCAATCTTGAAACATAGACATTGATGTCCCTTGTGGGACACCAAAAATTAATGATCGGAAGTAGTCCTGGTAATGACTTATCAAACCAGGCTGTAGATGTACACAGACCAGTAGGTTGTGCAAGCCTGATAACCCATGGGTCGACACAGTGTACAACATGTGTCCCGACATGGGGAGAGTGGTCAGTGTGTAGTGGTGTGTTTATTCCCCACCTGCATCCACAGTAAGGATGAGTGCTGCAGAGGAGCAGCAGGTAGGGGAACTATGGGTATGCAATTATGGCCTAGGTGTGCAGGTGTTGGCTGGCGCAGTCATATTAGGACCATCCCGGGGATGTAAGTAATATTCTGAAATGGACATAGCTGACGACCATACCTCTCAACATCCACTGCACTGGCCATAAACCATTGGGGGAACAAATAGGCACCATACCTCTGAACTGTCCCCGATTTCCAGAGATGTCCCTGATTTTGACTCAGTTTCTAACTCTGTCCCACTTAAACCCTCCTAAAACTAGTGACATTTGGAGGAAAGGTGGTGAATTACACGTAATGAATAATGACAACTATTAAGAGTTATAAACATCATTTACATCAGAAAATGTGTATAAATTCATATGCTCTGAGTCTGTCAATGTGTCAGGTTAATAGCACCAATAATTTAAATGTGTCCCTGATGTTGTTATGCTGTGTCCCTGATTTAGTTTGTATTTTTCCCCAATCATATGAGAGGTCTGATAGGGACAGAAAGCACATATTCCACTGACAACTTTAGAAAGATGATAGAATATTAGGTATGCAGTTGCATGACTCAGATGAAGGATGTGGGTTCCAAAACCCAATTACTTGTTTGTATTGAAGAGTGTCAGTTCCCGTGTATTAGCCAGATGGGTGCAGATTGTAAGAGGAACACACCAATAATATGAATCAAACTCTGGACAGGCAGCGGATTCCATACAGTCTAACAGCATTCTGTCGCCTAATGGGCAGCCATTCCCGATACTGTAGGCATGTAATCCGATGTAATAGGCATCACAAGGTAATATCGTAGTCCTCACTCTCACCCACGGGTGTGAGTGTCAGATGCAAACACCAAATGCAGTGCATTTGCAAGTGCCGAAGCAAGCGGGTGTAAGCCTGTTTGGCCACCAGTATGTGAGTATTACACTGGTAAAGCAATGTAGAGGCTAACTGAGTGTAAGAAACTGTAACAAGAGGTTAGCATTGCTTAGCACCATGCAAACCCATGCAAACCCGCTGACAACTGCTTTAATGTGCCTTAATCACTCCGTATCCAATGGCCTTGTTCTGCCCAGCAACAAAATAAACGGCCTCTGCAAGGCTCGAAAGCAGGATCCTGCACAGACAGCTATTGTGATTTACCACTAAGCCATGGCAAACATACAGACATCGGACCTTATCACAAACATATCATCCAGTGCAGCCATTCAACAGTATAGGAAATGTATTCCATCATGTAGATGTATATGTGAGTGTTTATGCCCAGCATATAGATACATAGATATATACAGATATATAAGGAACATCCCATAGGACAACAAAGCATTACAAAGGAATGAAAAGGGAAACACCAGCAATGTCTGTATTATGTAGTGGTGTTGTCCTATGTAATATCAAGACTTCCTCAGATAGACATGTGTCGTTCATACATGCAAACATTTGTACATTGGCCATACACATCACTCTGTGCATGTTATTTACATTAACACAGCAGTTCCTGTACAATCATTATGTGAGAACAGTACTCTTGCAAGGTGCTGTGTGCGACATCATCATCATGATAAAGGTAAATGGGGTAACCATAGAGGGACCGGTAGTGTTGTGTGTACAATGGGGTCGTCCGCATCACTAGTACCTGGAACATTTAGGAGTCATGTGCATACTAGGATCGTGTGCCTGACAGACAGGGGTGAGGACAACTGGAGTATGTTGTGATGCATATTAAAAGGGTTACATGTGTCCAGTGGACACGTGTATGAAATTGACAGCTATGTATGGGGCAAATGTTGTTCTAGGAACCGATTGGCCTTGTGTTTCCATAGGGTGAGAGTGGGATGTGGGGGAAGGAGAGTAGGTATGCTCGTGGAGGATAGGTCGGGTAGGATGACAGATAAGACAGCATGCAGGGTCGGTATATGACACATGTGGGGGGATACACCTCGGACGGGGAGGGGTGATTGGCATTCACAAGCCCATGAGCCCCAGATGAAAACAGTGGGACAGAGGTCTCCAGCCATGGGCAGCCACCACTGCACCAAAACAGCTGCAAAGGTGGCAGTGCTGGGGGCTGTCTAGGAGGGGCTCCCTCCCCCTGTAAATGTGACACTCTGCCATTGAGCTGGCGTATCTGGCCTCAAAACCCCTTATTGAGCCCCCTATGCACGACACCCAGGACTGTATGACAGCGGACATGTTCCTATCTGGACCTGCTCCCAGGGGTGGACAAGCCCCATCTTCAGTGGCGGTACCACCAGAAGGTGGTGCAGAGCTGACAGAGGTGGAGGTCCAAGGTTGGGCCCTAGATGTGCTGGTGCCCGGTGCCATGACCAGCTGAAGTGGGACAGAAGGTTATGCCGGGACCTCCAAGCCCATAGAGCCTATGGTGTTGCAGTTTAAACACAGATATGGCTTAGTAATAGTCAACAGCATTCAGGATTACTTACAACAGCATGCATAGATATGACCATCAACAAAACACAGCAGATGGTATACATTTGCAGAGGGAGCACAACACATGCATATATACTGCATGACATCTGTACAAAGTGTAGAAGACTTGTGACTGCAGCTATGAACAGTGGCCCATTATTGGCATGTCACTGAGAACCCCAGACAATGTCTGTCATACCACTGTTTCATGTGACATATGTCCAGTCAGGGATGTGATGCCAGTAACTCATCACTATCACCATGTACTGGCTGCAATCCTCACAATATAATCCTGCTGTTCGCAGACGTCTTCAGTGAGTAACACAGGTAACAAATGGTTCCACACACTGACCAGTCCAGAGATGGCCCAACAGATGGGGGTCCCTCACAAACAGAGCACTGTCTTGTCAGTTTTAAAACATGCAGAATAGCCATTACCACACACAACTTGTTAAACAGGCAATAGTCTCAATGAAGCGCAGCTACACTTACATGCTGTAGTCATGTCTGGCACATCACCATCCTGTTTTTAGGCTATTTCCCACTGTGTATGTTGTTTGAGGAACATCCAGATATCATCTGTGATGCCGTTTACCAAACACCAGATCCAGGTAGCACTCACAGCAACTGTCATGGGCAAACACCAACACAATGTTCCTAGTTATTGTACTGTGTTTTTCATGTGAATGGCTATTGGAACATCATCACAGCTGTTCCACATGCAATCCGCTAGAGGAGGACTGCAATAGGTGCAGAGGCCATCACCTGATCATGACCATCACGTACAATACACAAGCTGCTGCTGAGCAGGTGTACATCTCCACATCCACCAGAGAGTGTGTGGGAGGGGCAGACAGAGACAAAATACATCAGAGAAGGGCTTGGAGACTAAAACCTAAGCATCGTCTGTCACACACCTACCGGTGCAGGGGTCAAACCCCTGACTGACTAGTCATTACTATTACAAGTGCATGCAGTTACTTCATGTGCCACAAAGCTGACATGTTGGTATACTGTAAGAACATATATGTGTGTTGGTGAGTGACATCTGCAACAGAGATATAGTAGACATACATTAGGTGTAGCACACATGACTGTCCACATGAACAGATGTCATTGTCAACACAACCACAATCTCTAATGGACTTACATTGACAATCTTTGCCAGGCCCACAAATACACTCCCAAACTACTTAGTTTGCCACACTGCAGTAATGCACAGGTACTACATGCACCACAGGTGATATCAGGAGGTTCTATGGGCTAGGGCATGTGAACTTGTTTGACATCTGTTGGTATGCCAATGGGAGTTATACTGGGAGTGAATGTGGTTGGGAGCGTCATACCCCACATGCAGACACAAGGTGCCAGTATTGACATGCATGTGTGCATTGCTTCAAGAGTGTGTAGTGGTTGGCTGTGCAAGATGGCTGCACAAAACTGGGTGAGGGGTAATCATTGGCATCATTCCACCCGACAATGGTGTGCAGTGTGGTACAGGAGTGTAGTGTCT
>NC_056731.1:1028095776-1028103276 GCF_019279795.1 Protopterus annectens | reverse complement strand
ACACTCATACAACATAAATTACATTACCATAGCTTTCATTTACCTTTCTACATACAGGTGGCTACAGTCATTACACACATGCACATGGCAAATAGCATGCTAACAGTGCATAAGGTTGGATATCTATGTTGACAGAGGTAATATCCCCTCTCTACTGGTCACTCACGACACCTATCATATCATACAACATCCCATGTGGCATGTATCTCTTTAGATACGTCCACCTAATGCAATGTCTACAAACTTACCCAAATAACAGAACCATAGGTCCTACACAAGGCCTGTATTGATAGACTCTGGGAAATCCAGCTCTGCACTGTATGTTCCTGAGTAGTCACAGGTGATATGTTCATGACATGTACAGCCATGTGTGGCCACAGCTCCTACATATACCCCATGTCAACAATTGCAAGCCATGCATGCTGTGTGCTGTCTGTACATTAGCCTTAGTACCACAATAGCCAGTACATGCTGGGGTGAGATGTTTACAAGCCACAGACCTCGAACATGCTTGAATGAGTGTACTGCCTAGCTCTAACAGAACACAATGCTGGCACTCTTCCAGTACACATTAGGTGTGTGTGGCAAATATGATGTGCTCACTGTTGACCATTACAGTGCCCTGGCTTCACCATGGCACTGTAAAGTAACAGTTTGTAGGAGCATGACATGGAATAATGCTGTGTATGTCACACTATGTGCTGTTGTAATATATGTACACTTAGCTACTCGGTGAAAGTGGTGGTGTCCTATCAGTACATGAATACAACATCCATTATGGTGTAATGCTTGGCTCTTTTTCACATATGGCATGGGAAAGTGTGGAATGTATCCTCTAGACCTGCTAGTGCACATACTGATGTAGACCGCATATGTTTACATGTATTGCTGTTTGTATAGATTCCATGTGTGTGCAGTGTCTGATGTGTGAAGGTGACTGTTGTCTTAGTACATCATGCTGTTGCAATACAGCCTCAACATTGCCAACTGTATATGGTGATATGCTCTAAGTACAGTAAGCCATACATGAGGTATGGACAGATGTTTGGACATGACTAGTAAGTGGCGAGGCTTCTTTGCAGATGAATGATTACTGAGGAGAGCTCACTGGTGTGTTACAACCAATCCTACAATAACCTGTGTACCTGCTAAGGTAAGGTTTTGTTAACTGATATGGAAGACAGACAATGTAGAATGTTGTAAGGATGACACTGAAGGCAAACCCCGTGACACCTGTAACAATAATACCTCCCGTGTGCATATATTGTGCATATATCAGCACAGTTGTCAAAGGAAAGAGTCAGTAAGCATTGTATCAGATTTGATAGTGCTGTACTGCTGTAGTACCTATAATGAGATAGGCAGGTGTTTGATTCACAGTACTGGCACATGTGGGTGTGTTTCCATATATGTCACGTATGTTTGGGAATACATCCCACATGTTATCACTCTCCTGAAAACTGTTGTTGACACCAGTACAAAGTGAAGTGTAGAAAGAAAGGCATAGGCAGGTGATTAAACCTCACACATGTAAAGTGTCTGTATGTGTGTGACATAGGTGTATATCTTTGTGAATGCCAGTGTGTTTGTGTGTGTGTGTGTGTGTGTGTGTGTGTGTGTGTGTGTGTGTGTGTGTGTGTGTGGCTGTCCATGTGTATGGCTGTCCGGTTCCTGGAGTGAAGCTGTATTTTACCATAGTGAAATGTTAATGCCCCCTCCCCCCATCCACTCAAAGCAGTTTAGCATCCCTGTTGATATCAGTCGTTGACAGGCATACTAACCACCTGTTAACATGTACACCCTGAGGTGTGACCTGTTGTTACATAGCCTACTGATGGACCCCCCTCCCCACATACACTCACTGCACTGTAGTATCCCTGTTGATGTCCTCGATCTTAGGCCATTCCAACTACCTGTACATGTGTAATCTCTGAGGTGCTTCTTGTAATTGCATAGTACTATAATTATGATATGCACATAGGCAGGGGTTCTCATCCGAACACTGGCAACTGTGTGTGTGTGTGTGTGTGTGTGTGTGTGTGTGTGTGTGTGTGTGTGTGTGTGTGTGCATGTGTGCATGTGTGTGTGCATGTGTGTGTGTGTGTGTGTGTGTGTGTGTGTGTGTGTCAGAGTGTGTTTTACTGTGTCTGGAATCCCTGAGTATGTGGGTGTGTCTGTGTTTGCATGCTGTCATGGCAGTGGGTATTAATGGTTCCCAATGAAAAGCCACTATTTCCACTGGCCTTTACCCTTGTCATCCGGCATACCACTCTTTCACCCACTCCCCACTCCAGGTAACTATACCTATGATGTCACCCACTATAGATGTGATGGCTCTGAACACAGTAGCTTACTACACAGCTATCATGCTGTTGGATCATTAGAACAGTAAATATATTTGAAACATGGGAGACTATAACTGTGATGTGGAAGCTACAGAGTGCATGCAGATATTGTCATACTGACCTGTGGGTAGACAACATGTACACATGGGACTCACGCAAACACCAACATCCCCCGGCACATGCAACTACACCTGAAAGAGGAAGACAGAACGTCAAGATAAACATGCTGTTAGTGTTGTTACACATGATACATACTGTCAAATGTAGAAAATGCATTCTAAAACTGCAATACATGGTATGCCTGCTGCCTGTCAACACTACTCAACAATATTAATCTACAATTGCCTACCTAGTATGTTCACACTGTGCATCAGACCATATGAACATGTCCCTGCACCGATGGTCTGGATGACAGAGATGCGGCACAATAATCATCATATGCACAGGGTGATAATGTTTGTCAGAGGCCTAGGCTGTGCCATTGGAAGACATCATGCATGTGCGTTAGGGCTTGTGATATCACTGGGCATGTGTGGATGTTATTTGTGTGTGTGTTGAGGTGCCCTACATTTTTTTCCAGAGTGTGTGTGTGTGTATGCATGCGCACAGGTCTGGCATGTGGCTGGCCTACACAGGGATAATATTGACAGCTGCAGACTGTACAAGGCAGGTTTCACAGTCTATGGTGTCCAACCACAGCCATGTGACCTGCGCCTGCCAGGGGTTGCACGGGCACTACCAGGCAGAGGTCCAGATTGGGTACCATCTGATGACACATGTCCACTGGAATTGTGTCCCTGTTGGGATCATCCAGAACCACGTGCACATGGCCTGCTGTGTCCTGGTGTTGACTGCACAGCACCAGCAGTACTGCTGCTGCTACTGCCACTATGGGAGTGGGCATGTGCAGTAGCATGTTCACGTAGACCTTCAACAGGTGATGTAGCTGGCCTACGTCCACGTGCCCGATGCCTCACTCCCACCAGATGTTCCAGCACAGACATTCCACACTCGAGGATTGACATGCCATGGTCAAGGACTCCCACCATGTCACCCAATCAGCTATCCGAATCATCTGCAAGATGATGGTGAGCATTTGCAAGTGCCTGGATGTTGTCAGTTAATTACCAGACAACAGTCCTCTGAAGCCTCAGACTGTCTCTGTTGTGCCATTCAGCACATGCCTGTACCTCCATTACAGCCCAAAACATGCATCTGGTGACTCCAACTGATGTGCTTGGTCTCGCAGGGACATGTTGGCAAGTGGTCCTCCTATGAGCAGCGCTGGGCACATGCCTGTGTGGGACATCACCAGTCTGTTGACTGGGATCATGGTGTGCAGGCACACCTTCCATAGTCACCACACTTTTCTGTTCCATGCTACCACCCGGCAACTGTCCTTCCTCTATGGCCGGTGGTGATGGGGTATGTGCAGGCAGGGGGAACTGTGTGTGAGGATGAGGAGGAGACATGTGGAATGGCAACCAATGGCACAGATTTAGCCCCTGACAACCCTGCCTGTGCCTCAATCATACTGTCATCATCACTGCTAGAGTCTGTGGGGACACTAACATCGGGTGGACCATAGGAGGGCAATGCACCTACATCAACACCTGTGAGGGGAAGACAAGAACTGTAGCAAGTTATACCAGACACACACAGACAGACAGAGACACACAGACAGACAGACAGACACAGACACACACAGACAGACAGAGACACAGAGAGACACACACACACACACACACACACACACACACACACACACACACACACACACACACACACACACACACACACACACACACACACACACACACACACACACACAGACACACACGCTACATGCAGGTGATATGGCAGATGGCATTCAGCTTAGACAATTATAGTTTCAGCTTAGACAATTATAGTGGTAGTTATCATATATCCCTGAGTTGCACACAACAGCATGCATGTGGTATAGCAGACAGCATGCACCTTACATAATTATAGTGGTGGTTAGCATACATACCTGTATTGCACCATTTGTGTTAGTAACTATGTCCCAAACCTGCAACGTAATGCATGCACTTTGCACCATTGCACTGCACTGCCATGGTGTGTGCAACATACACCACATGTAAACAGACCATCACTGACCTTTGTACAACTGCCACTGATGCTTTGTGTTGGCCACTGCCCCTATGTGTGAGGACATGAGCAGTAGGGTGTGTCGACTGCATACTATGTTTGCCTGAGCCCTGGCTTGCATATCTCCCCCAAAGCAGTGCATGTCTGTTCAACATTATTCTGCCTACCACTGAGCTGAGTGTAGACATTGAGCATGTGGCTGTACCCACATGTTTGACATGGCTGGCCCTACTTTGCAATGATGGTTCATAGGTTCATAGGTTGGTACTAGGCTATCAGCCCTAGGGCCTATACAAGCCTAACCATAACAATTCCCTGGCTATTTCTTCCCACACTATTTACTTCCCTGGACCCCTGTCTAGCAGGGCGACTGACGTGATCCCCAGGGTGAATTTCCTTTCTCCCATCCAATCGTCAAGGTTCCTTTTGAAGAGGACCAAAGAGGTACTCTGCTTGACATGTATGGGCAATCTATTCCAGAGTCTGGGGAGTCTCTGGGTCAGGAACCTATCCCTCCAGCATGTTTTGTTTATTGTGATGACAAGGTTTAGATCCCTGGAGCATGTGGCTCTGCAGGATTGGGATTTCTTTAAGTGTAGCATGTCCAACAGCTCTGGGTTTGACATGGCCTTGTATGTTAAGCAAAGATCGCCTCTGAGTAGACGATATGCATAGAGTATAGCTGGAGTTTTTAAGGTGGTCAGCGTAGGGCATCTGCTTTAGGCCTGTGATTCTTTTAGTGAGGTATTTCTGTGGCCTTTCCAGTTGTTGCAGATGTCTTGAGAGGTACATACCAAACGGGGCATTGTATTCTATAATGGGTCTAATGAGGGATGAGTATAGTGGGACAATGACCTCCTTTTTTCTGGATGAAAAGCCCTTTGTGATGAGTTGTGCCACATAGAAGGATTTCCTGACTGTTGTGGCGATGTGGTTATCGAAGGTGAGACCACTGTCCACCTGTGTCCCTAAGTCTCTTATCAAACTTTCGGTGTTTAGTGTACTGCCACCTATATGGTAATTCACGGATACATGTTTTTTCCCAAAGGGGATAACTATATATTTCTTGGCATTGAGCTTGCACCCATGGCTCTGGCACCAAGCATCTGTTTCTGTAAGGCCCTTTTGTAGAGTATCCACATCATTTGGGGATTCAATATTGGCTCCCAGTTTGCAGTCATCTGCAAACTTTGTTATCCAGAGTCCCTTAGTGTTGGCCTGTACTTCAGAGAAGTAGATGCCAAACAAGAGCAGTCCCAGGACTGAAGCCTGAGGTACTCCACTTGTCACTTGTCTGGAGATGGATTTGGAGTCGGCTACTTTTACAGTGTGGGTTCTATCAGTAAGCCAGTTAGCAACCCATTGGGTGACGTAGGGATTAATGCCCGGCTTAGTAAGTTTATCTATGATTCTAGAGTGGGGGATGGTGTCAAAGGCCTTGGCAAGGTCTAGATAGGCTGTGTGGACCACCTTACCCTTGTCCATGGCTCTGGAGATTGATTCGAAGAAGTCAGTCAAGTTCAGGAGACAAGATCGGCCCTTCACAATACCAAACTGGGTGGGGTCCAGTGTTTGAAGGTTGCCAATGTCTTTGTTTATAAGTTCTATGATAATACGCTCCATGGCCTTGCAGATAAGACTTGTCAAACTGATGGGATGGTAGTTTCCAGGATCCTAGGTGGATCCCCCCTTGTGGAGTGGGATAACTGTAGCTGTGCGCCACTCAGTGGGCACGAAACCTGAGGTGAGGCTATGATTAAACATGACACTTAGATGAGGTGCCAGTTCATATTGTAGTTCATGTAGTACACAGCCCGGGATGTCATCTGGTCCCATGGATGCTGTATTCTTAGCTTTGGAGAGTGCATTTTTTACCTGTGTGGCCGTTATTACCAGAATTTGTCAATCTTCCGGTATTGAGATGGGCTATTTAGAGGGTGAGAGGGGGGTGAAGTTGACACTGAATCGATCTGCCAGGATATTGGCAATATCCTTGGGATCAGTATATTTAATGCCATTCTGTTTTAGCTCAGAGCAGATCTGAGCATTGTCATTTAGATTCTTGACATAGTTATAGAATGCCTTGTTGTTGTCTTTGGAATCTTTGGCAATTTTATTTTCGTAACTAGCTTTGGAGGATTTTACGAGGGATCTCAGTTTCTTACTGAGGCTGTTAAGGAAGTTTTTTGCATCCTGGGATTTTCCTCTTTTCTGCAACAGTTTCTTCCTTTTGTTGTAAAGTTTGTTTATGGCAGGGGACCACCAGATTGGCTTCTTTTTTTTTGGATGAGAGCATCTTGGTTCTATTTGGGATGGCACGATTTATGCATGAGTGGATGTGCTCGTACAGTGCCTTAGTGTAGGATTCAGCAGTTGAACTTTCAGTTCCCGTCTGCATGGGTGTCATGAGGTTTGTCACTTCTGACTTGAGTAGCATGAAGTTGGCTTTGGAGAAGTTTTTTATGGAGGTCTCCTTACTGGGGGGTGGGGGTGGGATGTGGATGTTAAGGGTGATTAGCTTATGGTCAGACGTGACTAACGAGGGGGTGACCATAGGTGTGGAGCATCGATTTTCCATGTTGGTAATGACCAGGTCTAGGATATTGGAGCCCCTGGTGGGACTATGGATTAGTTGATCCAGGGCATTGGAATTTATGAATTCCAAGAACCGTTGGGCAAAGGTGTTGGTACATGAGTAGCTTTCCCAGTTAATGGCAGGGTAGTTATAATCACCCAGTATTAGGGTGTTTGGTTCTATCTTAATATTTTGCAGTATGTTTAGAAAGGTGTAGTGAGAATCTTGGGGTATGGTGGGAGATGTGTAGCAAGCTACAATTTGGATTGCAGTCTTACCTAGTGTTAGTTGCACCTGGAGAATTTCAGACACATTGTGTTGGGCAACTAGCCTGGTGGTGTGAATATCCTTGGTAAATATTGACACTCCTCCACCTTTAGTGTTTTGGTCCTGCTTTGGTGGCCGAAAAGTGTGGTAAGAGTTGTAGCCTGGTAGCATTCCCTTGGTTAA
>NC_056731.1:1028081191-1028092036 GCF_019279795.1 Protopterus annectens | reverse complement strand
GGGGGGGTTTTTAATAAACTGGAAGGCAGTTTTACCCACTGTTAGTTGCACATGGATAGTCTCTGATGCTTCGTGCTGTGCCACCAACCTGGAGGTGTGGGTATCTTTGACGAATATTGCTACTCCCCCTCTTTTTGTGGTTCGGTCCAAGTTTTGGGGCCAGAAAGCATGGTATGAGGTATAACCTGGTAGTGCTGGGTTGCTCTCGGGAGCCTTGAACCAGGTTTCTGTTACTGCACAGATATCGATGTCCTCCATGCTAATGAGAGTTTTGAGTGCATGCATCTTGAGGTTTAGACTTCTGATGTTGAGTAGCATTACTCTTAGTTTCTTATCCCTTGTGATACCTATGGAGGTGGGTTTGTCTTTTGAGCCTTGCCTAAACAAGGCACTATGGGGGTAGCAAGAGCCTTTGCCAATATTTGAAAGCCCAGGTGTGAACAGGTGCAAGCCGTCCCTAGCAAAGCATCGTGGCTTGTCGAGCATGTCATCCTAGGCTGACAGGCATTGGATCCCCTTTGAATGACACCAATACTTAAGTCAATTGTTGAAATTGATCATCTTGTCTTCATATTGTGGCATCATTCTTTGTGAGGGTAAGATGCTGCACAAGGTCAAGATCATACCGGCCTGGGCTACATGCTCAGAGAGCTCCTCTATGTCTCTTTTCATGTAGTCCAGGGAGGTACGTCTCAGGTCATTCACACCAGCATGGACAATGACTGAGTCATATTTGTACTTGCCTTGTAGTGAGCTGAGTGCTTGTGTTATGTGGCGGATCCTAGTGCCCGACAGGCAGCTCACTGTGACCTACTCCTTGTTCAGCCTGGTGAGCGGGACGTCAGTGTGCCTGATGATAGAGTCACCTATTACAAGTGTATCAGGTGTGTTGTTTAGCCTTAAGGGCTGTGACTGTTCGGCACACTGGCTTTGTGAGCTATGTGTTGCACGTGTTTTGTTTTGGGGTAGCGGTTGCTTGGGTGTCTGCTTTGGAGGTCTCTGCTGCTTAGGCAGATTTTTATTTAGAGCCTCCGAGTATGTTTTTGTGTGTTTATATGTTTGGTTTGCTGTTGTGGTAGGTCTATGTGAGACTGGAATTGTAGTGAGTGTGGTTTCCTTCTCCTCCTGACTGGTTACGCCAGTACTGAGTTGAAAGAGCTTAGCCTCCAATTTGGCTATATGGTTGCATCTCCCACATGTGTTGGAATTTGTTGGGAGGAGGAGAGGGTTGCCTGTGTACATGAGGCAGTTGTAACATTGCCTCAAGATTCCCAGATTCACCAGCTGGACCGGAGAGGAGATTGACAACTGACCTTTGGACATGCTAGAATTGTACTGGGAATTCCTTTATAATTGAAAAAAAGGGCCAATGGGGAAGAAGGTACTCAAGGGGAGTTTGTGAGGGTGTAGTGCTTTTAATTTTTTAGTGCTGACTTAGTGAGCAAGTGCCAGGTAACTTAAATACAATGTGTTACAGGTAACTTAAATGCAAAACCGACAAACAGTAACTTTCTTTCAAGTGAAACAAGGAAATAAGTACAGTAAGCAATGCAGATATCACTAGGGATCCACAGAAGCACTGAAAAGCCGCGTTTTAGGTGAAATTAGAATTTCAGGGAAATAACAAGCAATCAAACAACAAGCATACAAACAAAGCTAGATTCAGTAGGCCTGGATCTAGTCTATGCTACAGCAAATAAGGTGTATCAATTTCAGTAAGAAACAGTTCAAATATGCAAGCACTATAAGCCTTTAACCAGAAATTCCCAGCTCAGAAGGGCAGAGTCCAGCCTCTCCTCCCACAAGAGTGCAGACCATGAACATTCTTAATGTAAAATAACTGGCCTGAAGCCCAAGTGCTTAAACCAGAACTAATACACTTTTAGAATAACAGACACTGAGCCCTCAATCAGCAGTTCCCAACTTAGAAGGATGTAAGCTACCTGTCCTGCCACCACAGTGCAGGCCACAAAACTTCCTAATGTAAAACAACTGGTCTGAAGCCCAAGTGCTTAATCCAAAAGACTTAGAATGATATTACACTTTAATCAAGTTACTACCAAGCAGTAATAAATACAATTGAATACTTTAAAGAATGCCTGGATTAGTGCTCAAGTTATACAAACATGTAGTTTGTCATGTCTTCTGCTGACGTGTTGAATGACATGCATACATGTGTAACACAATGGTGTCCTTTCCAATCTACAGTATGGTAATGGTAATGGTGTCCCAATGCAAGGACGTGTTATACTAACATGGGCCTTCAGCTGATGCAATGTTGTCTGTCCACCCTATAAATTTGCAGGGACATACTGCACATTGAGCTGATGCGAATAGCCATTGCAGGGCATCATGTGGCTTTACAATTGCTATACATTGTGAGCTACTGACACAGTTCATAGCCATGATTATGTTCACATACAATACATATCTAATGTGGAATGTGACTCATGTCACTGAGGTGTATACACAATAAACCCTAATGTGGAATGTGTGACACAGGTCACAGAAGGGTATACGGATGACACCCCTGCACATCTGCAACCATATTACTGATACCTGGCAACTATGCCCACACATGGCTAACTTAGACTCTATGTCCCACATGCCATCTGTGTACCTCACACACATGAGGAGCAGGCATGACAGTGATGTCTGACACCAGCAAGGTGAATGTACTGTATCTGTGGCTTGATGTGGATGTATGTGTATGTTGTGCAACACATGTATGCATTTGGATACTGTATAGGTGATTGCTTCCATGTCATTGCACACTCCAGATGCTCAAGACATGTTATGTAGTGGTTTTGTGTTATGCCTACACAAGCTGTGCATAGGCTTGTATGATGTTTAGTGTTTCACATCTGCAATATCACAATTACACAAAGGCCATAGCTGTATTGTGTCGAGCCGATGTACAACAGGGTGTACATACATGTACATCACGTGTGTTGCTTCATGTCTCTGTCTATCCTCCATGGCCATGTGTACACATGTTCAGTCCAATGCTTGTGTTGTCCGTCTTATTTCACATGTCAGTGTTATCCCATATGATATATACCCATAGATGTCATATGCTCCACTGAGGACAGGGATATGCAGACAAAGGGTGGTATGTATTGGATGTGATACATGTTTTGCAGGATAGTTGAGCATTGTTTCAGTCAACCCACTACATGGCATGGACTTGTCTGATAGCACATGACAATTTGTGATATTCATAACGAGGGTATACTCCACAAGGGTGTATCCTGTGGGCCGGGCATACTCCAGCTCCAACACATTTAGTGTGTGAGCACACATATGCTCTCTGTACAGTACTGCTCGTATTCCCAAATGTGTAATGCTGATATGTAGTACCTGTCCCTACTGTGGAGCACACCTCCACCATTGTATTCACTGTTGTCCACACATCTGGCAATGACAGTTTGGAAGGTTTAGTGTAGGTGTTTCATATAGTCTTCAATTGTTTCACATAGGTAAACAGTGTGATGCATTGCAGGTCTGACCAGTATCCATTACCAGTACCACAATACATTATGTGTATGTGTGTTATGGCAGATAGCATGCAATCAATATGTCCTGTGCATTATCAATCCTGGTAAATAATAAAATCTCACCTGACACAGGCTGCTGTCACTGCAAAATGCCAGAGGTACCTAAACAGGAGTGTCACAGTAATAAGATCATTATCCACACCTTTGTGGTAGCTACAGGGTGCAATGTCCATGTTAGCACATAAGCCAGTATAATACATTATACTATGGAGTATGCACATCTGTGCATGCATAGAGTAGCAGACTATAGTATGTGGCATGTGTTCATACATGCCTTGCATATGATGTTACATTACATATTGTACGGTAACACATGTAACTATGTGATATATAGTTGTGTTTTATGTGCAGTAGTGACTTACCAGGCAACTCCAGGCTCGATGGTTGAGAGACACCAACCTCCACAATACCAGCTAAAGCTTGTGGATGGAGGTCTTCAGGTGTCCCCAAGATGGCCAGTAGCTCCTTGATATGTGTGAGTGGGGGCTGGGTAAGTGGGCCCCACCTGTTGCACCTTGTTCCCTGGTGATTGCATTAGCACACTATTTCACCCATCTTATCAGGTCAGTGCAGTGTTGGCGCAGCTGCTGATAGGTGCGATTGTGACCGCCAACATCATTTACCCTCCTGCAGAGTTCCTCACACAGGGCATCCCGCTGCTGTGCATCCTGTGGCACATGGCTGTGTAGTTGTCGAAGAGGTATGGGATGAGGACCTCATCCTCCAAGTGGCTGTACGGCGGCAGTCTGTTATGTGGCATACCTGGAAAACATAATGATGGAGACAGGTCAAAGTAACTCACAGAGAAGTACAGCAGTACAGCTGAACATACACGTGTATCACATTTATTAAGATTACAAATACTTCTTTGTAAATCTTTATGACACTAACACCACTGACATGAATAAGTCACACACATTTGACACCTACTGGTGATGTGATGTTATCATCATATATGTGTGTGTCATGTGATGACATTGCTCATACATCATATGGATGTTGTCTTGACGTGGGCATGTCTGTTTGCCTGTAGTGGTGTCTTTACCTATCAGCACATGCCCGGATGTATTCACATTAATGCAATCGACCTTAATGCTGTGTATATGCCACATATATAGTCATACATAGCCATTAGGGACATGACCTGTGACCCTGCAGACTTGCAAGCATGTATGTGTTTTACCATATACATCTACATGGCACTGTACAGCTGTGTAGCATCCTGCCATGTATTGCCTGTGTTTCACATGTGTAACACATGGGACAATAGCTAGCCTGATGGTATTTGCAGGGCTGGATATTAACTATAGCATGTATGGTCATAGTGATCTAGTAGGCTATATGCCCTGGGCCATTTATGAGCCTAGGCAGACAGGTTACCTAGCTATAGGCAACAGACAGGTACATTTCAGTGGCCAGTTCAAGCAGTGCCACAGAACTGATACACATGGTTACTGATATATTTGGCATGTGGTCATCACACCATGTCACAGAGAGGGGCGATGTGCAGCTTCACTGGACAGGGATGCATAGTATGGCAAGAGTATGTTAAGTGTATGGGACAGGGATCTGTCAGGCATGTTGTGATCCTTGTACTAGAAAGGTGGATGTACATGATGTATGTGTTTATTTGGGATCGGGATGTGTTGTGTAGCATGTCCAACCCCTCGGGGTTGGACATGGCTTTATTCAGGGTAGGCTGCATGCTACATAGTTCAGCAAGGGATTGTGAAGGGCAGTGTAGGCCATCTACACATGGGCAATAACCCTTAAAGGAAATATGTAATCTATTATGGGTCACATGGGTGTTGAGTATAGCTGAGCAGTTATCTCTGTATTCCTGAATGACAGCCTGTCATGATTAGGGGTGCCACATACGACTACTTGTCTTTTGTGGTGATGTAACTATCAAAGGAAAGTACTGTACAGCTCCATCCCATACACACAGTTGCCATTATGTTAACCGCTGCCTAGGTGGTAGTTAATGGGTACAGGGTTTGTAACATAGGGGATGACAATGCAATACTTAGCTGTCAGACTGTGGCCATAAATCACACACCACACATCTGACACATTCAGGCCCTTCTGTATGTTGAACGTAACACACAACGAGTCAACTATTGCTCCTAGTTCATAGTCATTTGCAAACATCAGTAGGCTGATGCCTTCTGTGTTAGTCTATGTGGTATAGATAACAAAGAAGGGGAGTACCGGGAATGACCCCTGTATTACTGTGACTGGCACTGGTTTGATGTATGTGTATTCGTCAGACACCTTATGTAGTGTGGGTTCTGCCAGCAGTCCAGTTGCCAACCACTCCTGTGACATAGGAATATACACCTATTTTACTGAGTGTAGCTGGAACACAGTCTGGGTGATGGTGTCCTACAACCTGGCAAGATCATGATATGCAGTGTGAATCAACCCTACTGTCATCTGCATCTGTACCGAGTACATCAATTACGTTGACCACAGTTCATGGCTGTACAGACCAGACTCAGCATGGTAGTTGTGCACTATGTCCCACTATCAATGGTGTCTCCCCCTTTGTGGGATGTGATAACTGTTGCTGTGCACCATTCAGTGTGTACACAGCCTGACATGGAGCTATGATTGAACATGATGTGTATGTGGATACCTGAATGTTCTTACATTTATGTAGGATACATCCTGGGATGTTGACAGGTCTCATGAAAGCTGTATGTATGGCATTAGAGAATGCAGCGTGTACCTGCATAGTCATTAGTACAGGGGTCCTGTAGTGTACATGGATATATTACTAAGTGTACCTTTTGGGGGTGGGGGGAGGAGGGAGTGGGTTTAGGTTCTCCAAGACCCTATCTGGATGAACGGGTGCTATTTCTGTAGGCGCAGTACTTCCCATGCCATAGTGCTGTGCAGCACGGCAGGTCTTGTCATTGCCATTACGAATAATGACACAGCTATAGAATGCTCTGTGCTTGGCCTCATAATATGTGGCTGATTAGTTTCACAGTAGCTTTGTGTGGTTTTATATGGTGTATCTGCATCCTACTGAGGCTGACCAGGGATCACCTGCACTCATGTGTGTTCACTCTTGCAACAGTGACTACCTTCTGTGGTACAATTTAAAGCATGGTACCACCAGTTTGCCTACTTGTTTGTGTTGGGTTGATTCATGGTTCTGTTTCAATGGCACAATCACTGCACATTTGTGACTGCTTAAGGTTCATTTGTGTAGGATTCAGCATTTGCACATGCATTGTCCATCTGCATGGATGCCACGGCACTCTCCAATCTTCTCTTAGGAAACATAACATTGGCATTGGAGACTAACTATGTGTAGCATACTGTTAGCCCTGTTTGTGTGACTACTGTGATCCAGGTCAGTGGAGTCAATGGAATCCAACATGTATTGAGCACAGGTGTTGGTACATGAGGAGTCTTTCCAGTTCATAATGGAATAGTTGAGAGCAGCCATTATTATGGTTCTGTCTCAGACTTAATCTTCCCCATTACAGCACATTATGACAGTTGGAAAGTCCACGGCCTGTTGGGTGATCTGTCTCAAGGTGCATTTTGAATTCCACTGTGGCACAAAGGTAGTTGCTCAGCATAATGCATCTGATGTTATGCAAGTGCAATTAGTGTGGGGGTGTACATATCCTTCAGGAATATGGACACACCTTTGGCCCGTGTGTTCTAATAAAGGATAATGGGCAAGAGGTGAGGTATGTGTTATAACATGGTCATGAGGTGTGCTCTCCGGAGCGTTGAAACATGTCTCAGCCACTGTACAGATATGTTCTCTATGTTACGGATTGGCATATGTGTGTCCGTATAGTGTTTCTGACATGTATCATTGTGTAGCGAGACCCACAGTTTATTGCTTGGTTGTCCCTGTGACAGCAATGGACCCTCACCGGAACCATGCATGATGAAGGCACTATAGGGGAAGCATGAGCCCTAGGCAGTATCCAGATTCCCAGGGGTGACAGATGCAGGCCCTGTCTGGCAAAGCATCATGGTCTGTCAACCATGTTATCCCAGGATGACAGATACTGGATACCTTGTGACATGCACCACTACACTAGACAATTGTGGAATACAATCCATTTGTCCCTGTACTGCCAGTATTATTCTGGCCAATGGCATAATGTTACCCAGGCCTTGGGACATACCTGTATGGGCTACAAGACCTGACAGTTCCTACATGTATTTCCATGCAGTCCAGGCTACTGCATCACAAGTCCTGCAGAACAGCATGGAATATGCCAGACCCATGTGTATAGTTCAAAAGGTGGTCTGAGTGTATGAGTATGTGGCTAATCATGGCAGACAGGCAGCTGACAGTATGTATGCCATCATATAGGTCGGTGTGTAGCATAGTTCTAGAGTTTGCATTCACAAATGAGTACTGTTGGGCATGTTTCCAGTCATGTATTCAGAGGTGTGGCACAATTATGCAAACTATGCCATACAGTTTGTGTATTTCGGTGTCTGTCTCTTCTGGCTTGGGGGGTCTCTTGTTTGGCCAGATACTTAGATGCATCTGTGAATGTGTGTGATTTCTGGTAGTGTGTGTGGGTGTCCTTATTGTGATCTGGTAAGGGTATGTGTTGGTTGTGTTGATGAGCTGCATGTATTAACCTACATCTCATGACTGTCCAGTCCAGTCATGGCTGTAGATTGGGCTGCCTTCCAGCTTACCCCTGTAGCTGCATCCCAAACAATGTGTTGGGCATGGTGTTAGGTGAGTCTGGCAGTGTACATGGCATAGAGATTACATTCCCCCAGGATGGCCACATACACAAAGCTGACATCAGGAAACACCAGTAGCTGACTAGTGGACATGCCTGTATGAGCAGTCAGTACTACAAGTACCAAGTACTGTATTTAGTTTAAGTATTGCCTATGAAGATGTTTTAGACAGTGATGCTTACATGCAAATATTTGTGTTATGGACGTGACAACACTGGCTATTACGGAAACATTGTAGCTACCTTTAGCAGCAATCCTCCTCTGAGGAGCACATCACATCCTATTAGTTGGTTACAGATGATGCAAGTGTCTATGTGTCTGTTTTCTTCTCTGGGTATATACTCACATATCCACCAGGACCATGAGCTCTGTTGGGCACAGACACCCACTCTCCATAGTCATGTATCAATAGGCTCTGATGCCACTATCAGCATGATCAGGATATAATCAGATAGTGTGAGCCATCACCTGTGATGCGGCTATTACACACGGGCAGCTGTCTCCTACATCTTTCCCTCCTACTGCAGATGTTACACTGGAGTTAAAGATGATATGCAACCAGATTCATTACCAGTGCTGTGCACTACCTTACACACAGTATGTGCAGGTGGCTGTTAGGTTGGCAATGAGAGGTTGGGCTACACAAACCTGGTAGTTTAACAAGTGTGTCTGTACTCTCAATATCCACTCTATGTAGGTGTGCACATAGCCATTTGGCCCAGCCTTGTAACAAGGGTCACTGCACATTCGCAAACATGTACACATGCACAGCTGTTATTGCTTGCAAATGATAGTAGAGAGGTAGATATTACATTGTGGAGTTTTTCTCCTTGGGCCTCTGCTGAAAAAGGGCATTTTCAGCTCAGTCAGGCACCCCCAGTTAACAAATGTAAAATAAAATAAAAATGTGTTATGTGCATGGATAGTTACCTGGCTCTTCCAATTATCTTTGCTATAATGCTGCTAACCTGTCAGATGAATACTAATGATATGTATCCTATCATTGAATATTGTAATTGCCAATAGACATAACTACTGTTTGCATTCATAACAGAACTGCTATGTAGAATAGAATACAGATCTGCCTAGAATACTGTACATTACACAGTTATTGGCACAATATCCCACAATGCATGGTAAGACCACTTTTAACATGTTCATCTTACCTATACACCCATACATATGTCGACTGTTACAATAAATCAAAGTATACTATCCCCTGTTATAGCATATACTTGTTGGACCACTCCTGACACTGACAGTGGCTGAAAACAAATTGGTGGGTTCCAAGCCCATATCATCCCTTGTGGTGTATGTGGAGTATGCCATGTGACCTACAGCAGTACACACATAGAATACTACAAGCATTACTACTGCTCCACAATACATCGCTACAAGATAGCTATTTCCACTATATGCATTGATTACACTGTAATTCTTAAAGTACAGGTACTACATACACAGACATACTACATGTTATACATACCGTCTTAGTAATTGGAGGTGTTGCTAACTAGTGTAATACTCATTTTCGGTTCGTCTTTCAGTGTTTTGTACTGTCCTACAGGTAGATACAGATGGTCTGAATGTGTGACAAGGCAATCTTTTATAGTTACAGATCAGTAACATGGGCTATCCCGATGGCCAATTGGTGTTCCTAAGTAGCTAATTACATGCACATCAGCTGCGCTGCTACTGCCTTAGCCAATACCATGGCTACAGTGGAGTATAAGTTAGTACTCCACTTGGGCATTGTCCCTCTGCCTTAGTTGTGAGAAAGACAGCATGGAAGTTTTGTTTGGAATCTATTGCAACAGCTGTATGGAGACGAACAGTAATATATTATGTGTAATGCCTAGAAGAGTTGGTCTAAATGTGAGTACTGCTGTTATATTTCTGAACATTGCTACTTTTGCAGGGTTTGTCTGTACCTAATACTTCTGCATATGTTTCAGTCTGGCCAGGTTGTTTGACCAGTTCAAGGTTGCATAGCTATGCATATAATGTTAGGGGGTTTACAGTGTGCTTACCAGACATATTTAGTTTGGTGTTACTGTGTATCATACTGCGCTAATAATCAGTACTCAGTAAAACTTCCTGGTGTACGAAACTTTCAACCCTCTGAAACGGAATTAGTTCATACAAACCCCATTACATCAGCAGCTGTTCAATTGTATAACGACAATTATTTCACATAGGGCCATGTTAGTGTGTCTGTGTCCAGGTATGTTAAGGTTTCAGCAGATGTTGTACAGTAGTTGCATAATTGGTTATGGTATGACAGTATGTATTGATGTAATTATTTTGGTTGTGGGCTAAATGTTGATGGGTGTACATAGCACATGCAGGTGTGTAGGAACCCCTTTTATACAACGTCTATATCTGTGGATGTTCTTTCCCTATGTGAACACCTGTCTCTTAGTGGACTAATACTATGGTAATTGCAGGCTGATTCATTAAAGCACTATTAAATGCTTCCTGTATAGCATGCAGTTATTGTTAGTCCTTGAATCCTTTAGCAAAACATCGTAATGTAATAAAGATTTGC
>NC_056731.1:1028043691-1028078691 GCF_019279795.1 Protopterus annectens | reverse complement strand
TTCCTAACTACATTAGGCATAGCCCCTCACTGACACACTTCAAGGGAAACCTTGTTATGTGAATGGGTAACAGACTATACACCCCTGAGATCATGTATCCCAGAACCATTACAGCCAGGGGGTGGGGGAGCCTGTCCAGTTTGATAGCTGTAAGACCTGTTGGTGGAATTGAATGGTGTTGAATTGCCACATTAACATGCCCTCTTTAAATCACTAAGTGCCTCTATCACCCTCCACAACCTCAGTTTTCAACAGCTTCCAGCAACTCTGCCTGGAATTGCTTCATTGGCTATGCTTGACAGAGGCTCAGTTACTTCATCAGTGGTGTGGGGAAGGCCAACACACTGTTGCTATGCTTCTAATTGCCTTTGGGCAGACAGATAGTAGGCTATCTGTGAACCTCTAACGTACAGGCCATCACAGCCATGATATGTGACTAAACAGACCTTCAGATCTTAATATACAGTGTGAACAAACCATGTAGTCAGGAAACAGTTGAGTACATCAAGAACATACAGAACTCTGATACTTAGTCACTCCAAAAGCCTATCTTGGAAGCTAGAAGACTTGGATAAGTTTAAGGCTTTCTATTGCTTACCACTAGGTTACCTACAGGGGAGATGAAAAGCAAGCACAGATGGGGAACATGCGTGCAATGATACCATACTGGCCTATGTGTCAACCTTACACTTTGGAATACTGGCCAAGGCTATTGGCGCCCCATGGTGCCTCATTTAGGAGAGTCTCGAAGGTGAATACCAGGTCCGTAAACAGCACAATAGCAGATTCAATGAGGTTTATGCTACTCAACACCAGGGGTTGTGATCACAACATGCATACACTCACAGCACTTCTCAGGATGGACAACATCAACATCTGTGCATTAACTGAAATCTGTCTAAATGCTCCTGAGAGCACACCAGCACTACCAGACTACAACCCATACCACACATTTCAGCCACAGAACATGGACTGACAGACATGGAGGGGCTGTATCCATATTCATAAGGGATACCTACACCTCCAGGTTAGTGGGGCAGCATGATACCTCTGTGATCATCCATGTGCAGCTAACATCAGCCACGACTGCAATGTGGAATGTGACTTGCTACGGATCACCCTCCATGACCCAGGACCTCCACTCCACCTACCTGGAGACAGTGGAGAACACGACAGTCCTAATGCACACCCTGGCATTGGTCGATGTTAACTACCATACCATTAACTGGGAAACGTACTCTGGTACTGACTTCCAGGCCCAGAGTTTACTGGAATGTATCACCTCATATGACCTGTATCAGGTGGTAACCTCCCTAACATGGGGTAGAAACTACTAGATGTGGTCATCACCAACAGGTGCACCACAGTGGAGGTTAACTGGTCACTGGTTAGATCTGACCATGAACTATTTACTGTTTCCACATCCTAGCATCTCCCCCACCCATGGATACCACAGTGTATACCTTTCCTACAGCTACATTTACACTACTAGTGACAGGGGTGGGGTTTCCACAGCCCCCACGATAAGGGGAAACACTGCTCAAGATACAGACAGATTTACAATTGCAGTCTATAAGCACCTACACTGATGTATGGATTGTGCCATTGCTGGTAAACCAAGAATCACTCCTCCTAGACAAGAACACCAGTCTGCTGGACCTCTGCAATAAACAGGCTATACTACAGATGTAGGACAGTGTTCCGGACACACAGTAAATCTCACCAAGGGCAGGCATCCGTGACCGCTATTAGTATGATATGTAGGTCCCTCATGATATCATCCAAGGCTAACATCAGCAGGAGAATATGCAAGGATTCGAAAGATAACCGCAAAGCCTTCTTTGGCTATGTCAAGGATCTATGTGCTGACACACAGATTTGCACTGTGCCGGTGAAATATAGCACAAAATATGCTGACCCTACTGATATCGCCAACATGCTTTCAGATACATTCGGTGCATACTTCACCCCCTAAAAAGCCCACAACA
The DNA here is from genome assembly GCF_019279795.1 of Protopterus annectens. NCBI lineage: Eukaryota > Metazoa > Chordata > Ceratodontiformes > Protopteridae > Protopterus > Protopterus annectens. The sequence continues at coordinate 1,028,076,703 of NC_056731.1, read as the reverse complement.
CTACCCGAAAGGTACAGTATCCCAACCATCAAAGACACACAGGTGGAAATGGCCCTCTCTAACAGCAGAACACAACATCAATGGAGGCAGATGTTGACACAGACTGCATCTTGCAAACTGTACAAGACAACCTGCCCCCACCTAATTAAGCATTCTTACCTCAGGCTACATGCCCATACAATGGCACGTGGCAACGGTTATTCCACTACATCACAGTGAAATCACAACTGACCATGGTAGCTACCACCCCATAAGCCTGACTAGCCTGGTCTGCAATGGCATAGTTTGCATCCTCATGGCACTCATTAACAATGACATTGGTAACCTTCAAACATGTGACCCAACCCAGGGCAGCTTGGTTGAGTGCATTTCATGCCTACTGAACCTGTTTGACGCCTTACATACAGTCAACAAGATGTTAGATGACAGGGGAGGTGGTTCGCACATACTACCTGGATCTCACCAAGGCTTTTGACACCATGTCCTACTCAGGTATTATTGATAAACACACCAGCATGTACATTCACCCATACATCACAGGTTGGGTTGCCAACGAGCTTACACACAGAACCCACATGGTACGACTAGCGGTCTCCGGGTCCACGAATGCACCTCACCAAGGGTAATACTGGCCTCCAACATATGGCCTATGCAGCCGGACTGAATAAACTCCTGCTTTACTCAGTGGCATCTCGTTTACCCAGAGATGATTTCTGCTAGCCAACACAGCCATGTCGAACTCAGGCTTGATGGATATGCTCCACCTATAGGAATCCATGTCACAGTGATCCACACACTGTAGTGAGCTGACCTTGCCACAACAATAACCGGAAGATGCTGGAGGGACAGCTTCCTGTCACAGACACTCCCCACACTTTGGAACAACATCCCTAACCGCATTATACAGAACCCCTCACTAACACTCTGCAAGAGAAACTTTGAAGGGTGGATGGGGAACATTAGATGCACCCTAGGGATGCCGCCATTGGCTCTGCTCCAAAGAGGGATGGTTAATGAATCAATGGAGTGGCAAAAGCTGACACATTTTGGCTGGCCTTATGAATGGCCTCTGGCAGTTGGCCAAGAACCTACATATGAATCTATACATACAGAATCTGCATATGCTGATAGCTTAATTTACTGTTCAGGTGTTGATTTATCTTGTGCCAATGGCTGTTGTGTGTGCAATAGTTGAGGGCTGCCTATGTGGGATGCACACAGTAGACTGCCTATACATGACAATTTACAGGTAGTCTTGTGTGTGTGCCATCCATTTTTACTGTTTGTGCAGGTGGAGAAAGGTGTCAATCCCTAGTTGCCTACACTGTCAGTGTGTGCTATACGTTCCCTCTTTGCCAAGGCATGGGCATACTGGGCATGCCTTTGTCTGCCTACTGGGGCTGGCTCAGGGTGTTTGTTGTCTGAGTACCTCTGTGCCTGTGGGGCCCTTGGCAATGGTGGTGGGCTGTGAGGGCCTTCACCATTCTGTCCCTGCTGCAGCTGTTTCCACAGGACCATATTGTGTAGCATGGCACACACTATGAAGATGTGGACAAATGTGCCTGGAGAGTACTGCAAGGCTCTACCAGATATGTCCAAGCAACGGAACAGTGATTTCAGCATCCCAAACATATGCTCTATGATGATCCTGGTTTGTGGTTGTGCCTCATTATGACATTCCTGCATGGATGTATGTGCATTTCTGATGGGAGTCATCATCCATGGTTCCAGTGCATAGCCAGCATCCCCCACCAGGTGGCCATTTGGGATGTCCCCCCTGGCAAATAACCAATAAAGCTGTGAGGCATGCCATTTGTGGGAGTCATGATAGCTTCCAGGGCTGCCAGCACAAACATCCATGATAATGCCCTGGGCATTGCACATGACCTGGAAGTTGATGGAGGGGTACCCCTTGCAGTTTAATTAGTGCCTACCCTGCTCACCGGGTGGTGACTTGATGTGTATGTGTGTGTCATCTATTGCACCCAGTACCTCCAGGTATTCTGCCACATGGTGGAAGAGATGCATATTGCTTGCCAACTCCTCCTGCTTTCGGGGGAAGTATATGTGCTCATTGGCATGTGGTAACATGGCATCCAGGAACTGGTGTAGTACCCTTGATGTTGATGCCTGTGAGATACCCATGATATCCCCAGTTGGTCTTTGAAAGGTACCTGTAGCTAGTATTCTCAGGCTTACACATACCTTCGTATCCACTGGGATGGGTTCGCCTCTGTTTGTTTTGGCTCTGAGGCAGGCCGGCACAGCTCCACAAGTTGCTATAGGGTGTCCCTGTCCACCCTGTAATGCTTACTATCTCCAGTTCATGTAGCCCCTGGTAGGTTACCCTGGGTTTGAACACTATCCTCCACCTCTGGTGCCTGCGGTGGTCATGTGCATCATCCTCCACACCACCTTCAGTCTTCAACATATGCTGGTGGATCAAAGATATGGCAGCCCCTAACATGTACGTAATAAAAGTTCCCCATCTGTATACATCACTGGTGTAGAGTGTGTGGGAATACACAAATGTGTGTGAGGTGATTTCACACTTTATAGTATTGTGCTATGGATACTGCTGATGCAAGTGGGTGTCTATGAACTATTCCAGCTGCTGTGTGTCATAATTATGGGTTTTGCAATGAGTACTGCAAGTGTGGGGCCTTTACTGTGTAGATATACTTGCCTGCCTTGATTAATCTGTTGCCCTAAAATTCACTTTTAGACCTGGATCCCCTCCCATTATCAGGCATGCATCAATCTGCTGTCTTTCTTGTTTTGTACTTTCCCTACCCAGTCATGGCGAAATGTGCCTTGTAGCTGATATACTGCATATCTCCTTTGTTCTGCTTTGACACTTTGCTGTTTTCTTTGCAGTACAGCTCCTTCCCTTCCCTGTTCTGCAGGTAGCTGCTTGCAGCCTTGTTAGCTGTTGTCAATGGCCCACTGTCGGCTCCTAGGTGTTAATTAGTAATTTGTACTCCAATTTCACTGCTGCAGCATTTCCTTATTTCTTTCCTATATCCTTCCTGTTTCAGCTGCAGTGCACGATGCACATATGCGTTTACCTGGTTTACGCGCATTTTCATCTCTGTTCACATGCATACTAGGTTACCTTGTGTACTCTCAGCTAAGCAAACTATGGGCAATTCGACACACCCCTATCCTGCAGCTTTGCCTAGCTAGGGGCAGACCGGTTTAGCAATGCTCCAATGTGCTTAAAGCAATGGCGACACACCCCTCTCTTGATGTCATCTTTATCTCAAGGGCTCACCTCGGTGTTATAATGCTATGCTGTGAGGTGCATCCTTACACCAGTGGGGAATCTGCCATTCACTATTACTCCTCTCATTTGCATGGCATTGCCTGCTAATTCCTAGCTACTGCACATAACACTGTCACTGTCCCTTAGCAACTCTTGCGCCATGAGTATGGTGTAGCATGCCTGCCATTGACTATTGTGGGGAAACCATGATATGTTTTTCATTGCGGTTTTATTCTATATTTTCATATATTCTTTGCGATCCCCTTTGCACACCGCTGCTCTGCACTTCCACGTCGCGATAGTGCGACTATATATATATATATATATATATATATATATTAAATGTTAATTTTATATTTTGTACATTTTTTTTATACCAATGGCTATATATTTAGTCATTGGCATATATTAACATTATAATACATGTGTTTGGTCGGCTGTCATGGCTCCGATTTTATGTTTGCAAAAATGTAAACCGTTTTCTACAGTTTACATTTCTGCATGCTTACACTACACCTGCACCACTTCCAGAATCACTACATACCTTCATTTGCATACTATACTGCTGCACATGGGGTAATTAGCATACAAGGCTCAGGAGTTGTGCGGGCGTAGCATACGCAGGTAGTGCACATGGAAACAGCTCATACCTGAATCGCTCAGCGGCCATATTTGGTGTTAGAACACCGATGCTACGTCTGCGCCTGGCGCAAGCTTCATGAACCCGGGGAAGGTTTTATGACATCACTTGGATGCGGGATGGCCTGCTAATATGGATGCTGGAAGAGAGTTTCAAAGTATGAACATATGTTGGTCATGTAGGCAAAGAATTTATAGAAATGTATTCATGTCAGTACTGTGTCCAGAAACATTAACAGTAATGGGAATCATTCATTCCTCAGATATTGGGACAGAGCTATGTATCATAGAGCTTCTGTAAACAGAACCATACAAGTTGCTGTATGTAAGGGCCACAATAAGGTATGTGTGAGGACCATAATGATGATGATGATGATGATCAGCCTTATTTTTTCTACATGGGGTCGGGGTATCGTGTTAACTATTGCCAAATCTCTCAATTCAGTGACACAGTACTGCCTTCTTCAACACTCATGCTTGACTGTAACAGATCTTTCACACAAACCATCTACCTCTTTGCTGGATGTCTTTTCTTCATCTTACCTTCTTCCTCTCTGTCCCAAATCTTCCTCACCAGATTGTTTTCTGCTTTTCTGAACATGTGCCCAAACCACCGTAATATGTTCTCTTTGATCATTTCTGCAATTTAAACTACCTTGGCGTCTGCTCTTATGTCATCATTTCTTCATATGTCCCACAGTGTGCATTCTACCACCCTCCTTAGGCACTTAATTTCCATCACCTCTAGTGTCTTCAATTTTTCTGACGTTACTGCCCAGGTTTCTGTGCCATACAGTAGTACTGGTTGCACCACTGTCTTGTACACCTTACTTTTCATCTTCTCTGGCATCCTGCTGTCATAGACTACACCAGGCACTCCATGTCAGTTGGCTGTAGCCCCTTTGATTCTAGCTTTGACCTCTTCATTCAGACTTCCCTTCTCCTTAACCACCCCTCCCAGATAATTGAAACTGTTTACCTTTTCCACTATCTAACCTTCTGTCTCTATTCTCAGCTTCTTCTGATTTCCCCAGATTGCTACCTTTACCGCTGTCTTATCTGTGCTTAGTTTCATTCCATGTGCCTCCAGTTTTGCATTCCATTCTCCTATCTTTTTCTGAGGTTCTAGCTCAGAGTCTGACTGTAATGCCACATTGTCTGCATACAGCAACTTTGTTGATTTGCCCCCACCTTATCTGTGCTTAGTTTCATTCCATGTGCCTCCAGTTTTGCATTCCATTCTCCTATCTTTTGCTGAGCTTCTAGCTCAGAGTCTGCCTGTAATGCCACATTATCTGCATACAGCAACTTTGTTGATCTGCCCCCACCAACCTGTTTGCTAATCTAGTCCATCACCAGAATGAACTGAACAGCAGTGGTCTCAGAGCTCAACCCTGGTGTACACCCACTCCCACTGGGAACACTTCTGTAAGGCCGAATACTGTTTGTATTTCAGTCATTGGGCCCTTGTACATAGCCTGCACTAAATCTGCCAATGTTTCTGGGACTTCAAAGCCACTGCAGTACTGCCAAGATCAACTTACTTGGGTCCTTGTCATATGCTTTCTCCAGGTCTAGGAATGCCCAGTTAGACTCTCTCCTCATCTCTAGTTTCTTCTCACATATCTGTCATAAGGTAAACTTCAGGTCAATTGTGCTGCATCCTGATCTGAATCCAAACTGGTTATCTCCCATCTTATCAATCACCCTCTCCATAACTTTCATGCAATGTGATAGGAATTTGATGCCTCTGTACTGCCCACAGTTGTGGATGTCCCCTTTGTTCTTGTACACTGGCATGAGTATGCTTATTCTCCATTCATCTGGGATATGCCTTTCTCTGCACACTGCTATGACTACCCTCCCCTATCTCACCCGGCATCTTTATCATATCTGATGTGACCTCATCTGAGCCTGCTGCCTTCCCTGACTTCATTTTCCTTCTTACTTCTTCACGTAGGCCATTTCTGGGGCAGTACAGCTTCTGTGGGGTTTTCTTCATTCAGAAGCTGCTGGAAATACCCATCTGCCTTTGATCTCCTGTGGACTGGTGAGCAGGTTGTCACTGGCACCCCTTATGAAGGGTGTCTAACTATCTTCTTTATCTTTCTGTCTTTGCCTTGCAACCTGATATAGTTTCTTTATGCCACTTACTGAGTCACTTTCCAGAAGATGGTAGAGCGCCTCTGATGCCCTATTATTTGCTATTGCAACTTCTTTCTTAGCTCCTTTGTAAGCCAACCAGTAGTCCTTCTTAGTTTTTTCCTATCTCCCACTTCTACCTACATTCATTCTTTCTTTTGATTACTTCCTGGACTTCTGGATTTCACCACCAGCTTTCCTTATGTACCTTATTTCCATACCTGGCTCGGCCAGCAGGCACATGCTGTTTTTAGGTGCTGCCATTCTTGTTCAACTCCACCTATTTACTCCTCTTCTATGGTGCAAGAGCCCTGAGTAATTCCTTGAACTTCTTTCTCTCCAGTCAACTTCCAGGTCTTCAACCTGGTCTCTGTTGACATTAGAGCCTTCTCTGACCACTGCTTGCAGCTGATTGTGGAAACTATTGGTTTATGCTGTGGGCTGAATGTTTCACTGAGGATGACTTTACAATCGTGAATTCTACCCCAGTGCCTTTTCCTTACTAGGAGGAAGTCTACCTGAGTTGCATGTTGCCTACTCTGTATGTGATCTTGTGACTGTCTCTCTTTCTGAACCATGTTGGCTATTATCAAGCCATTTGCCAGACAGAAGTCTAGAATGGTACTTCTTCTTTATTCCTGTTTCCCCACCCATGTGGACCCAGGCAGTCCTCATATCCTGTGCATTCAAGTCACTAATTCATGTTGGTCTGCTTTCTGCAACTGCTGTCGGAGTACACTCTGAATACACTCTATTGATCACTACCACAACCCTGCTGTGGTGCATAGGCTGAGATTATGAGATTATGAATACTGCCCTATCATTACACTGGAAGCCATGAGTCTGTCATGAATTCTGATGATATCCCTCACTGCCTTCTGAAGTCCCTCTCTCACTGCAATTCCTACACCATTTCTAGCCTGCTCCTTCCTGAGTAGTAGAGTCTGGCTCCCAAGCCAAGTGGCCTTACATAGGAAGTCCAACCTCCTCCTTATCATCATTTATCCACTTCCAAGCTGCATTCTGTCAGTGAACCTACATTAAGCGTAGCAATTCTTAGTTCATGTTTGGCAGGTTGGATATCCAGCTTTTTCTCAACAGAGCTGCCAGTATGGCTGCTGGTATGGCAGGGCACACATTGGCCATTAGGGGCACATATACCCCTCCCACTGTTAGCAAGAATCCGTGGGATAGGTCAGAGTAGCACGGGTCCTCAACCCATTTGTTAGCAAGGGTCCTTGCCATAGGTCAGAGTAGGCTGGGTACTCAACCCACTTATCACTGGTAACTACCCTTGCCCATTTTGGCAACATTGGTCAACATGACCAAATCACCTAGAGCCATATTTTACATCGTCAAGTGGCTAGCCATGCCTCAGCATGCAGTCTGTGATCCGTGTTCTCCTATCCTGAGGTACTGTGCACCACAGTAGATGCCCATAGCGGTTGGTCTTGTACAACTCTTCCCCCAATAGGGCACCATGTAGAGTCTGTGCTGCTTCCCACAGCTCCATTCATTGGTGAGCTTGAGATGGAAACACTCAGAATGTTTTTTTGGATGTGGGAGAAACCCCACGGAGTCACAGGGAGAATTTGAAAACTCCAAGCAGGCATTGGCCGGAGGTCAGGATCAAACCTTGTACTTTGTGCATGGGAGGCAAAGACCTTAACCATTATGGCAACTGGTCTCAATAAGGACCATGATATTCCTTTGCAAATTGCACATCACTAACTAAATACATACATCTTCCCTGTTCTGCATTTCAGCTGTAATTCTGCCCATCCTAGTCTCTCAAAAGAAAAGGGTGATGGTGTTTTTTTATTGCATGTAACATTTTATGATAAAACACAACTTGATAGCACTTTTACAAAGTACACAATATTAATAAAAACATTGGTCAGACATTCAACAGTCTGTAGCAAGCTTTACTGAGCCTGCTATTAGAAAGCTGATATTAATGGACTGTTACATATTATGAAGATTTTCATAGGAATTCAATAAATATCAAAGTTATTTGCAACCATGCTCAAAATATACAATAATATCAGTACAATAATATCAATAGGTGGAATATACTTCTGTAAAGAAATGCTATGGGGAAATTAAACCAAGATAACAGTTTCAGATATGTTTCCCCTATGTGGATTGGAGCTCATAGCATACCAAAATGTTGACATGCTGGCCAGTTTCCTTAAATGCAGAGCTAACAGCTAGTAGAGGCTCTTGTTAAACAAATGGGTACTGAGCTATAAACCCTGTTGTTAGATAGCTGACCTTGGCAGAGAGTTATGGATTATGGGCATATTCATAGGAATTTGACAACTAACTCAGTTATTCTTAACCGTGCATGGCATAAACTTGATATCAATTATTGGAATATGCTTCTCCAAAGAAATGCTATGGGTGAAGTAAGCCAAGATAACAGTTTCAGATATGTTTTCCCATGTTGATTGGAACCCACAGCATGCCATGATGTAGGTATGCTGGCCTTTTTCCATACAGATCGAGCTAACAGGCAGCAGGTGTTTCATTTTAACAAACAAGTCCTGTATATGTTTATACTATTTCCTGAACATAATGGATGAAAACAGACACTGCAAACAATTAATGGACATTTTATTGTGAAGGCATAAGAGCAATCAACACATAAATGATAACATGTGTGTAAGCAGTCAGACAGGCATTCCTTTTTGTCTTAAATAAACATGACTGTTTATTAGGAGTAATGAATTCAAGAAGTTACGTGTGAGTTTTCATTCTGACGTATAATGGTACAATAGGCGATACTGTGGTACTATAATGGAAAATGACAAAGTCACAGTCATCTGCTGCCTAGGTGCTATAGATGTCAATGATGCACAAGGACAGTGGCAATTTAAAATGATACTTTTAGATGCTGTAAAACATATGCACATCAACAAAGGTCAGAATTATGGGTACTATGAACATTAGTCTGTGAAAACGCTTGTGGTATCGACAATAAAAGTTTTTTATTGAAACTGGCCTTTTGGAGTCCCTCTGTCTTGCTGGATTAATTTTTTGTTATATAAAAACATCTATATAACATATGCATGTATATATATATATATATATATATATATATATATATACACACACACACACACACACACACACACACACACACACACACACACACACACACACACACATATAGATGCACACACACACGTATATGTATGGGACAGATATATCTTGAAATTCCATAGGAAGTCTCAGGTATGTGTAGAATAGTGATACTTGCTATAGTGGTCTATGGGCTGCCTTCACACTTAAGCAACCCCCTTCAAAGCTCCTCCACTTTCCTCCAATGGATGTCATCATAGTGGTGGAGAGCCTGCACACCAGTGTGGTAAATCCCTGTCTGTCTGCAGTGCTCCCTTGCAATCCAATTCCATACTTCTATCATGGTGAGGTTCCTGGATCTTGCTCTCATCTGCTACTCCAACCTGGCATACACAGTCACCATCTAGGTCATCTTCCCATCGGTTCACTTGGGTGAATGGATGTATCTCAGCCTTCTTGAAGTAGCTTTTACAAAATACAACTGGAAAAAAACTCTGAAAAATGCAAATACAAAGAAATGGATATTGAAGCACCACTCAGTTTACAGTTAGCAATGGTCTAATCTGTAAATATATCAAAATCAATATTTGAAAGTGATCTGATATTTTACCAGATCACTGGCTGATAACAAGCCACATATGGTAACAGATCGATATCTATTGGGTGTTTATGCAGAACACCTGGAAGTTATGGCACATGAAGCCAATGTACACAAAGATGCACAAATGGGATTCCAAAAACTTGAATTTTAATGAACCTCATTAATTTTGTTTGGCCAAATGATACTTAAAGATTGGTGCACATTAGGTGCAATTTGATTCTGTGATTTGGAGAGAGAAGTACATTGGCAGTTGGAAGCATTTCTGTTTTTGTGATTATTAATTCTCTTCAACTCAGTCATTTCCAAAGGTACTTGTTTAAATTACCTTTTTATTCAAAATTTTACCTTTAACACACATTTTTTATAGGTTACTGGATTGATGTTGTTTTGAAATTTATGCACACAGGTATTGCTATTTTAAATAATTGATTTCTGTCCCATATGCAGTTTTGTGTACATATTTACATTTCAAATATTAACTGTATGTATAAACAGATTTATGGATCATCCACAATTCTTACTGGTAATTCCTTGCAGTCTGTGGTGTAACTACAGAAACCTATGGATTCCTACAATATACACATGTAGTATGTAATGTTGATATTACAGATATTTCTTATTTCATGTTTCCTAACAAAGCTGTTAAAAATGTGCTGTTGCTGTTACAGATATTTCTTTAATGTTGCCTTGTAATGAAGGTGCTTTCACTACTGACTTAATATACTAAGGATCCATACTGGCTGTGATCCTAAGGTTTTCTGATGCTTTCCTTATGTTATTCATAGTATTTTCATGTGACATGCATGCAGACTCCTGTGGTCTGGTGATGTTGTCCTTGAATGTCTATTCAAAATACATGCACTGTGAGGGGTTTTAATCCCACTCATGAGCTCTAAAGATATTACAAGTTATGTTGATTTTGCAGATGTTATGTATATATGCACTGTTGTTACTTTTTATATGTCACAGACAGTGTTATACAGACCTTTGCATTGCACAGGAATGCATACTATTTATGTTGATAAATGCTGCCAACAGACTCAATTGCATAAATGGGCTCACACAGGAATATTATCATATGTATATCACTGTCTTTCAAATGGCCAACCATACTCGGGATGACAAATTTTTCACACAGGAAAATGAAATCATAACTGATGGTCTCCAGCAACTTGAACAGAGGCTTCTAGGCCATTCAGGTATTGCAGCCTGGAGATATGAAATTTAGACCAACCCCGCCAGCATGATAATTGCAGTTGGAGGCTGCAAACAGCCCCAAGATGCTTGTAGATGCTGCTGCTCAGACATGATCCTTTGTGCAGGCAACAGACTGAGATGTTACAAGAGATCTGGGGATGCCACTAGCAGGAGACAACATTTGACCCCTCTGATGACATCTCAATATTTCTGGCCTCACTGCATACAGCTAGAGGGGAGTGACACATCCCCAGGGGTGAGATTTAAGCCGGTTTTCCATGTGGAAAATGTATTTCTTTCTTTCCATTACATAGCTGTGTATAGAGACAATCATTGCTTATTGCTGCAGTATGCATGCTCTTGCATTGTTTTTGATTTACAGCAGCAGAGTTAAGCCCTGCACACGCATCAACACAGGGTGGGGATAATGGATGTAAGTCTAATAATGTGTATTCATACAAATGAAGTACAGACAGAACAGTCCAAACAACATGTGTAATGCTGTTTAGATTAATATGCACAGGTATATCTACTTCGAGACTAAACCAGGATAGGCAGGTGATTGTCTCTATGCTGTTACTGGGAACACTACTTTGTTATTGCTTCAGCCTCATTTCATGGCACTGCTGTTTATTGCTATATTGTCATTTACCTAACATTGTACACTACAGGTATATCCAGTGAGGTCCCAAGCCATGCAGGTTCAAGTTCAGACAGACCAAGTATGTTACAGCAAAATTGTCATAACTTGCATCAGTGTGTAGCACACGTGTCATACATGACATTTTTGCCAATATTTGTCAACACAGGCCCATATAGTATACAGTTGCAATGTCAATCATGTGAGTATCTACAACCCATGTCACTGTACTGTATATGTGTTGCTGTCAGTATTGTTTTGCTAAAGACACTTACTTTCCTACTGCAGGATCCACAGTACAACCCAAAATCTCTCCAGAGCAGTAGTCTTTCAGTGGTATGCTATTACCAATGTGTCATACCTGCCATTGTTGTTAATCCTGTTGTTGTCCTCCATTAATACTGTATCTTTCTTCCCATTCCAAGCCCAGTCTGCATCAGCCTCACTGAGTGCACATACAACTAGTATGTGTATGTCAAAACCTCTGAATGTTTTAACTGTGTTCACTTGGTTAACGGTGGCAATGATTTGATCGCTAATGTTGTTTTTTTGCCTTACAAGAGTTGACGTTCATCCCTCTTCAACAGCACCATCTTCCCAGGAGGGGTTGTTAGCTGTGTGATTTTTTTGTATTCCTCACATATGTATGTTGGTTGTGTAACCAAACTGTATACTCCATGTATGTAGATTCCATGAAACATGCATATAGTAGACCTCATGTAAAGTCCTTATTATTTGTAACATTGCAGTGAAATATGTATTTCATATGTCTTTGATGGTATCCATCATGTCATGTGAGCACATTATCCTGATCTGTGTCTTTGTATCTCATAGCATATCAGCTATCTGTATCATCCAGCAGCCTTTCCAGCAATCATCATGTGGTTTCAGATGTGTCTCAGCATATGGCCCGTGACACACAGAACCTTGATATGTTGGGAAACTCCAGCCAAGATATTGATAGTAATGTTGCTGCAGCCATAGCCTCAGATGTGGAGATCAACATATCTAGACATTCAGTAGATGACAGCACAATAGATGTTGAACAGGCTGAGGCCATTGAATGACAGACCCCAGCTGAGACCGCTACTGATGGAAGTTCCCCAAAGCAACTTAAAACAGGGCATTAAAGTAGATATAGATGAGCAGATGGTGTGCATTGCCATGCATTGGAGGTTGTCCAAATCCTGCTGCAGGCATATGAATGGCCACAGCAAAGGCATCCATCAGATATCCTGGCACTTGCACATGCCACAGATCATGTGGTGCAACAGCTACATCCTACATGTGATGTATGAAGGAGAAGTCATAGACACAGTGAGGAAATGGCTGCATTGGCCATTTAAAATGAGTCTGCTTGCAGTGACATGGCTGCTAGAAACCCTGGCCTCTAGAGTACTGCAGTAGTGTCATACTACTTTGTGTTCTGTTGTAGACCTCCTGTGCAGGGTTGGGTGGTCCACAGTAAGGTGTCATTAGCCACTGCTCCAGTAGATAACCACAGTCACCTGTTGTGGGAATGAAAATACATTTGGTCTGAATGGATGAATTTATGAGGGGTATCTTTAGCTTACCTCCTAGCTGTTCTCCTGTACTTAGCTAATAGTGGGCCCTCAGGTATTTCACCTTGCTAGGCTACAGCCCTCAGTCCACTTTCCCTCCATAGGCTAGCATCATGGAGTCTTCCAGGGTGTGTCACGATGATGTTTGTTATGTTTCCATCTGCTACATACACAACTTGGCAGTTGATGGATTGCTAGTCGTTTCTTGTTATGTATCAATCTGCTTCAGGATGTACTGGTTCCTTGGTAGGTATGGGTCTGCAATCTATTACACCAAGTACATGGAGGAGGTTTGCGATGCTTCTGAAATCATGTCTGCAATCAGTGCGCTGAAGTCTTCCTTTGGCGTACTGCACTTTTCATAAATAGTTTCCGAAAGCTTTATGGAACTTGTCCCCTTATGTTCCTTGAGAAAATTGACATGTTTCTCAAAAAGAAAAAGTGAGAGTATAAAACTTAAACTACCCTGTTTTGTTAAGAGATATTTCAATTTACTTTGTGCATTGTGGCATCCTGAAGGATGTATTGTATGTCATCCTCAAAGCAATGTCAAATCAGGTTATTTTTGAAAAACTGTGCGTGAAGCATAGATCCTAAGGTGTTAATATTAATTCATCTTACTTACTACAACAAATAAATAAATAAATAAATAAAAACAAAGGTTAAGGACTGGTTTAAAAATTAGAATATTCTGTGGCACATAACCTCCTTATATTATATCGCTAGTTAAACAGTTATGTATTGCATTAGTGTGTCATAGTCACAATGCATGTGTTTGCAGCTGCACCCCAGCTATAATGTCTGAGATCTTGAATTTCCAAATTATGTGAAATTGTATGGATAAATATCAATTAACCATATACAGAAATAGTTAGCCTTGTTAGGAAGTGGTTGTGCAGTATTTTAAGCATTTTTGTGCAAACAGTATAATGTTTAATAATAAGTTCCATCCGAATGTGCAGTGTACTGATAGCAGTCAAACTGTTATATTTGGAGATCAGCATGTACATTGCTGCTGTACACCTACTGTTTCCATCAGAGAAGCCTCCTGTTGTTGTCTGATACTAAAATTAGACTGCAATTGTTATTTTTCTATTGGAATTTCACTGTAGTGATGTATTTTTTCTTCACAACTGTATTCTTGTCCCCATTGCATGCTAATGATCTGGAGTGTCATAGTAATTCCATCTATTTGTTTAATACAGGTTGAGAGCTGGCTATTAGTTAGATTTTGTTATTATGGCTGCAGCAACTAAAACTATTGCTTCACGTCCTATTATAACATGTATATCTCTGCACGCATACAAAAGTGGGCCTTCAATTTTCTGAGGAAAAGTATGTCACCTGCTCAAGAAAAGACACAGGCGTTCCTGCCTCCCTTCTAAGAAGACACATCCTGGCATGTGTCTGATCGCTAGTGGTTAAACATTGATTGGATCTAAATCTGAAAACATCACCTCATGATTATCTTTCAATTACTCATGCTGCAGTTGTTAGTGGATCACTACTCACAGCTGAATGCTCGCCATTGTTTATAAGCTGCAGAGACTGGAATACACAGACGATGTGTAAATCTACTTGCACTGTGCTTTTTTTTTACCTTGGAAGATGTGCACTCCCTGAGTCCCCATATCAGAGGTACAAGGGGGTTTGTTAATTTTCTGTCCCTCATTAATACATGCATTTACAAGTGATCAGCAGTGAGGTATTGTAATGCAGGCAAATGCTATTTGAGTTCTTACGGTAGATCTGGTCAAAACACCTATACAATATAAAAAGGTGAGTAACCTCAGCATCCCCTTCCCCTCCTTGCCTAGATCCTGGCTTTCATGGCAATCCAATAATGCTCCTGAAATATATGTATATTTAAAGCAGCTTGGAAATATTTCTGTACACACAATAAAATGCCAAAAACACTTAATGAAAGAAAGTAGACTCCATAATACTTTCTCCTAAGCAATTTTATAAAAAAAATCAGCCAGATTACTAATTGCACTCTCTCATGCCCTATAGATAACACAGCCACATCATTTTATTTCTTTAAATAATTTAGTACTATCTCTTCCTTGTCCTACCGATTTTTGTCATGACCTTTCCAAATTCATTCCTCCTGCCTACATTTTTTTATCTTACTTTAAACAAGTATCAATGAAGGACATCATTCTACTCCTGGAACAGTTAATACTGAACAGTCTAGCATGCACTGACAGACTGTACACTTGGTTCTTTTATCACTACAGACAATATAGCACAACCCCCCCCCCTTCATCATAACTGGAATTTATACATATCACAAAATGTTATGCCTTACATCTGGGAAACAGCAATACTAAAGTTGCTACCTAAACAATCAAAACCAATAAATCTGTCAAACTTTTACCAGTATCTATACTTTGCCCTTTAGGAAAACAAATCTTGAGAGACTCATCTGTATAAAGCTTTTTTCAATCATATTCCAATATCATCTGCTGTCATTAAACGGCATGAGTTTGGGGCTGAATGTAACACTTTAAGTGGTCTCAGGACTCTTGCAAATGAAATCATTTTGTCTATTGACACCAGACTGTTTACAGGAGCAGTATTCATTTACATTCAGAAAGTTTGTTAAAATTTCTAAATCACTTAAAATCTTAGATCATAAGGGTACTCCAATAGAAAAGAAAATCTTTCAGATACCTAGGAAGCTGGCTGGATCTCTCCCTCAGATTCAATAAGTAGCTAGACAATACTCAAAAAAATAAACTGACTCCTGAACTGGGCCAAAAAAATCCTGTCTTTCTCTAAAATGCTAGAAACAAAGCAGCCTACTTTCACAATTAGAATATGGGCTCCCGCTAATAACTTCTGCCTCTAAATTAAACACTCCAGCAAATCAGTCCATCTCCAGTATCATCTGCCACTTTATCACCCTCTCCCTGTTACATAAATACCACTATACAACCACTGGAAAAAAAATGTCTGTCAGTCAAACAAAAAGGTGGATGTTCTTACTTTGGTCTCAACTATTCTAAATAAAAAATGACCAACCACTCTGGACCCTTCCTTCAAACCCCAAGATCAAGGCTCCATGGTATTGATGGCTGGTTCTCCATTGTAGGCCCTAAACTTTAGGAACTTCTCCTATTCTACATAAATTATAATACCTTAAGTCTAAAATACAGGTTACAGCTCATATTATTTCTTAAAAAAACAAGCATGGTGTAATAAGTGCCCTAGCACAGGTCATGTTAAGCAATCACCTCCACTTTTACTTCTTCCTTCACTCATTCAAGTTACCCGTCCTTTTTTTCTCTTGCCCAATTTCCAGTACCAAGCATTGTTTGTGTGCCCATTGGTAGAGTGGTCCATATACTATTGTACATATTGTTTAGTACCTGCTCTCACTAATGGATATTGTAAATGCTTATATTTCAATTTGTTGTCCATTATTGGAATTTGTCTTTTCTGTGTCACTCTGTGAAAGTCACTTTGCAACAAACTTTATTCCTGGATTGAGACTGAAATTTGTCAGTTGTAATCAGTGGTCTGTCCTGGTTAAATAAATAAAATAAAATCCTCCAGTACCAGATTTTAATGCTGCTGTATTGTGTTATAGTCATGTCTTCCACCAGCTATCCCATGGAACTACTTAGTGTATGACTTAAACACTTAGCTATAATTGTTTTATCCTCACATTGAAGGGCAATTTTCCTTCATATGATAAGTGCAGGGCATTTGTTTAGTAATTTTTCCCTGCATGGTACTTCATTCAGAAACATATAAATTGCCAGTTCCTCAGTGAAATAGGGTCTTGCTCTAACATGTGCTATGCTTTAACAACAAACAATCAACAATGACATTTGTCACAGTGGAGAAAGCAACTGAATGTCATATCTGTTCCACAGCATTACCAACACCACTGAATTATAACCCCATTGCAATACTAAAGTTTTCCTTTACTATTTCACTTGCAGTCAGATGACAATGATGCTGCCAACCCACCATTAATATGTTGTGCTGTTACAAAACTCTGTGGCACTTGACTGGCCTGTCGTTTCCTTACATCTGACTTTGAAAACTCCTTCCAGTCTCATCTTATTCCTTAAAAAGCCTAGGCAGTGATGGGGTGATTTAAAAATGCATACTGAATCTGTAGAATTGTGGTGGATTTTGGAATCTGAGGTAGTGAAACACCAATGTTTAAATGATATAGCTTCTTTAAAACCAATTTTGAAATTCAAAGGGTTGAGGCATTGATGCATAATCATATTTTTAATATATATTTTTCAAATATAACAGAATCTTTGAAAGAAGTTGGTGTTAAAAGGCAAAGGGTTAAAACACTAATGTTTAATTATGTAATTGGTTGCGTTAATGGATGGTGTGATGTCATTAATTATACAATGATCTTGCTATATGTATAAGCCTGATGAAGCAATCCATGAAAATACATTTGCTGATGCTCTGTTAAATCATTCATTGGCACATTGTGTCCAATGCTTGTTATATTTTGTACTGTTCTGGACTTTATTCTATTTTCTTTTGCCTTTGTTATTACTTTGGTCTAGCTTTGGGCCATTGTGCAGTTTAGCTCTTATTGCACTAAGCTTACGTTTATGTTACTGAGGGAATATTTCAGGAGAAAGTTGTATAAAGCCAACAGACAAATAGAACATTTTGGATGACACTGCTGAAGACCAAAAGGCTTGTCACCTGATTCTCAGGAAACATTTTAGGAGTAACCATACTATTTTTGTACTTTTGAGAAAAAGAGTAAAAGGGCACTTATTTCTAGCTTATAGTACCAGCAGTGAGACCAGCACTAGTAGTAGCCAGGTAGTAGCCAACATACAAATCTGCACTATTTATCATTTCTGGCAAACCTAATTCTGTTTGTGTTAGCCATCACCTAACCTAATTTCAGAGTATTATCCTGTATACTTCATCCATTCATCTTCAGGGTCTGCAGTAGTCTCTCACAACCCCTAAGTTCTACAACTAACCCTTGTTTTCCAGTCTCTGACGACATGACTCAACAGTCTGCTCTCACCCCACTTCTGGCCAATCTGCTTGCTTTAGGTGTTCTAAGGCAGTGTAGTAAGTTTTGTTCCCTGATTCTACTAACTGATTGTACAACTTGCAAGATAAATATTTAAGAAAACTGGAGGCAAACATTTTGTATAAACAATAATTATTGATTATTCAACCTGCAAGAGATGTAAACATTTAAATAACCTAATGGAAAACCTCTCTTATGAACCTATAATTTATTATTTATTTATTTATTTATTTATTTATTTGCATTTGTTAACCGGGTTGGTCCAGCTGGGTAAGAATTACCCTTTTTCAGTGGAGACCCGAGGGGAAAAGCCCCAAACAGACATACAAATACATACGAATAGAGACAAATTAACAATATTACAGAGGAAAACAATACTATGGGTACAATGGATAAGAAAAACAAACAATGAAAGTTTGAGAATATGAGTAAGGTAGGCCAGAGGCATGCATGCAAAAGATTTATGAAAAGGTGTTCTGAGCAAGATCTCTGAATTAAGTTAAAGTAGGCAAAGAAATGATGATTTAGGTGTGGAGTTAGTAGTGTGGGAGTTTTAGGTGGGAGCATGTGAAGGACATTCCCATTTGGAGGAGAGATGGGAGAGAAGCATGGATTTGAAATGGTTGTGGTTAGGTATATTACATAGTGGTGTGGGGAGATTGTTCCATAGTTTGGCTATAGTGTGGGATAGTAGTAGTTTACCAGTTGGGTGGATGGGTTTGTGTACATGCAGGAGGTTTTGGCCTGTGGATCTCAGGGTACAGGTAGGTGTGTAGGGTGTTAGCGATTTAGCAAGAGAGGGGCATTCTGCTGGTTTAAAGATGAGTTTGTGGGCTGTTGTAAGTTGTAGGTACTTTAGGTGGTTGTGGAGTTCTAGCCAGTTTAGGGTGTGTAGGGAGTGACAGTGATGGGAAGAGTTCTTAGAATTGGTTGCAAATTTGCAGATTTTGTTGTAACAGGCCTCAAGTTTAGCATGGAGTCCGAGTTGTAGGTTGGAGAATAGGGGAGCACTGTACAAGAGAGAGGGGAGAAGAAAGGTAGATGCAAGGGTATGACGGGAAGATGGAGTAAGGTAGTAGTTGTGTCTGTAGAGGAGGCCAATTTTCTGGTGGGTTTTTTTTATTGCTGAAAGGATGTGGGAGTCGAATTTTAGGTTTTCATCGATGGTAATGCCAAGTAGTTTGGTACTAGGAACGATTTCAAGAGGGGTGTTATTGTGGCTTTTGATGGAAAATTGGACTTTGTGGAACTGGGAAGTTTTAGTGGGAGTAAATATCATTAGCTTTGTTTTGTTGGCATTTAGGGCCAAGTGATGTGATTGCATCCATGATTCAATTTTGGAGAAGGCTGTTTGGGTATTAAGTAGAAGTTTGGAGGGGCAGAAGGCTGAGCAGATGATAGTGGAGTCATCTGCGTATTGGATGACTGAGGCTTCAGGGATGGAGAGGTGAAAGTTGTTAATGAATAAGTTGAAGAGCAGAGGGCCAAGTACTGATCCTTGGGGAACTCCTGTGGGTGTAGGTAAGAAAGGGGAGGTTGACTCTTTCCATTGTACAGCTTGCTGGCATGTGGAAAGGTAGCTGGAGAACCAGTCTAGGGTTGAGGGAGATAGATGCAAGTGTGAGAACTGGGACAGGAGGAGGGAATGGGAAATAGTGTCAAATGCCTTTGAGAGGTCAAGAAAAAGAGAAGATACGTATCTGCCGCTCTCACGTGCTAGGTTGACTGTTTCGAGGAAGGAAATGAGGGCTGTCATGGTGCTGTGGTATAGGCGGAAGCTGTGCTGGGTGGGAGAGAGGAGTTTGTGCTGGATTAGGTAGGGCATGAGCTGGGAGTGGATGGCTTTCTCTAGAATTTTAGAGAGAGTAGAGAGTATAGCTATGGGTCTGAAGTTGGTAGTGTCTGTGTTCTTACCACCTTTGTGGAGAGGAATTATGTATGCATAACGCCAGATGGTTGGTACATAGGATTCCTGAATAGATCTATTAATGAGGATGGATATGGGATAGGCTATAGATTCGGCTGATATTTGAAGAAAATTTGCTGGAAGTTTGTCAGGGGCATTGCTGCATGGTTTTAGCTTTTGCAGTAGTCTTTTTATAGTACAGGTGGAGACAGGTTTAAGTGAGAATAGCGGTTGAGGAGGGGGGTGAGAGAGAGGGTTTGGGGTGCAGGGTGAGTGGTTAGTATTGATGGATGGATTGGGGAAAGTGGAGGATAATTTAGCTATACAATCAATGAAAAATGTGTTGAAGTTAGTGGCCGTTTCAAGACTTGAGAGGTTGGGATTGGGGCAGGGGTTGGAAGTATTACCAGGGTTGAGTATTGAAGAGATGGATGTCCAGAATTTCTTTGGATTGTTTGAGTGTTTGTATTGCAGACTGCTGTAGTAGTTTTTGCAATCTTTTGTTATTGATTTTTTGGCCAGGTTACGAAGATGTTTATATTCTTGGAGGGTGGTGGGGTTTTTCTGTTTTTGGTATAGTTTCCACTTTTTGTTTCTCTGAGTGATTATCAATTTAGTTTCTTGGGATAGCCAGGGGCAGGAATTTGTTTTGATACGTTTGGTTTGTAAAGGGGCTACTTTATCAAGTAAGGTAAGGAAGGTTTGGTTAAAATATATGACGGCGTTATCTAGTGGAAGGATTTTCAGTGGGGACCAATTAGTAACCTTGAGGCATTCAGAGAAGATTTCGGGGTTGAAGGAAGATAGGTTACGGGATTGTTTGAAAATGTGTTGTTTTTCTATGTGTGAGGATAGGTGGTCAGTGAAGGCTTGTAAGTGGTCACCTAGGGGGTCTGGTATTACACCAGCTTTCGAGATATGGTTGGGATGTGTTGTTAATATCCAGTCTAAGATGGTACCGGAGCAACCATCTTTGTTTGGCCTAGTAGGCAGGTCTATTAGTTGGGTGAAATTGTAGAGGTTGATAGAGTGAGATGGGGTATCTATGAGGAAGGAGGTCCAGTTAATATTTACATCACCAAGAATGTAGGTTTCATATTTGATGTTTGAGTTAAACCAAGAGAGGATGTCTTCCAGAGTTTTGGTATTGTTTCCGGGTGGGATGTAGATGGAGCAGATGCAGATAGATTTATAGTTGTTAAGTTTTAGAAAGCCTACAGTCATTTCTGCATTGGCAAATGTTGGGATGGGGTTGGTCAATGGAGTACAAGTGAGAGTGGAGGAGTAGATAATTGCTACGCCACCTCCTTTTCTATGAGTTCTATCATTGCGTATAATGTGGTAGCCTGGAGGAAGGATTTCATTATCTCTGAAGGAGGTTTGAGCCAGGTCTCAGAGACAGCGGTTATGTCTGGCTGGTTGTAAGAGAGCCAGGCATGAAGGCTGGGAATTTTATTACGGAGGCTTTGTGCATTTAGGGTCATGAGGTGGATAGTCTTGTGTTTGTGTTGATTAGAACTTGGGTTAGGGTGGGTACAGGTAGGGGTTGGGCCTGGGTTAGGGTGGATGTCACCTGACAGAAAGAGTGAGATATGAGAGAGGAGCTGATCGAAGAAAAGTAGAGGATAAAGGGAAGTATGTTTTTTTGGGGGGAGGGTTGTCTTAGAGAAAGTAGATAGAGTGGGGTGAGGAGATGGTGATATAGGGAGTAAGGAGAGTTTGAAAAGATTGGATGGGCTGGAGGAGTAAAGTTCTGGAGAGATCTGTGAATATGAGTGGGATATATCTGGGGTGTGTGAGGTGGTGGTGTGTGTGGTTAGAGGTAGGTATGTATTAGTGTGGAGGCTAAGTTGGGTAATGTAGGATAGGGATATTAAAAGGGTAGATAGTAGTAGAGCTTGTTGTGGGAAGGTAGGCATAGTAGTATAGATGTGTGAGGTGTGGTGTATGTATGAGGGAGTGTGGGGGTGTGTATGAGATTGGTGTGTGTATGAAGTGCTACGCTCATCATGCAAACTGCAATGTTCCAAAGGTCGCTCTTTTAATCTTGAAAGTCCACCAGTTTCACCAATGTAACCACCATGTCTTGTTCGCTGCTCTCGAACATTTGCATGAAAAGGTGACAATGACCTCTGCTTGTACTGATAATTGTGCATCAGTCCCATATCTGAAGAATTACTGTTTTTCTTCTTCGGGTATACCGGTTCTACTTTCAAAGTACAGCAAACCTTGGGAATTTCCTCTGGAAGAACCAGTCTTAGCTTTCCTGGTCCCCATCTTGGTCCCTTATAAAGTACAGAAAGCTTGTTGTAGAAACCAGGTGCGATCCAAAATGTATTCCAGATGTGAAGCAGGAGCTGAAACAGGTCATCTGAGATAGCTGTAGTAATGAGAGCATATGGACCATTCACCAGACATCCACACACAATCAGCATAGCAATTATAATCAGTAAGCATCATACATAACACCACATAGCACACCACCTAGCCATTAACTTATGCTGAGGCTGTTAAGAAAAAAATTGTCAAAGCCTCATAGAACACATTCAAAATGATCTCAGCCTTTAACTTACCACTTAACTGCTAATCATTTTCCACACCACCATAATGTATCTCCACATAGGTCACACAAGAGCTACTAATATAATATAGTATATTACATCTAAGTCAGTAAGGCCCATTACGTTTGCTGCCACACAGGGAAATGTATTAGTGGTTGGTAACTCTATAGTTAGGCATATGGACTTTACATTCACCAGACTGCACAAGAACATGGACACTTTAAGCTGTGAGTCTAATGCCAGTACCCATAATGTCACAAGGTTCCGAAGGTCCCTTAAACCAGACAAGTATAATTATGACCCAGTGGTAGCTCATGTTGCAGTGGATGACCTGGGTGTTCCTCACAGACAGAGATGTAGAGAGGCATTATTTAATGTAAAATGTATGTATTAAAGGCAGAAAAGATACTTATCTTTAATAATATCTTGCCTTCACTAAGAATGATCCCTAGATATGAAAACAAGATGATTGGCTTCAATAATTGGTCAAGTAGACAGTGTCATTCTAAGGGGATCCAATATGTCCCAGTCTGGGATGAGATGCTAGATAAAACTTCCTGTTTCACAACAGATGGGTTACACTTCTCGTAACAGAATTTCTGTTTACTGGCTAAAGCCTTTGCTGCCTATATACTGCTTTTTTATTTAAGGTCTTCTTACTGGACATTGTTACATAACAAACTGATACTCAAATTAAGACAACATAATGTTGGCACTACTCATTGTTAGAAGCTTAAACTGACGAACAGGAGAACTTGATGCTCTTCTGCAACTTGAACACATTCATATCATGGGTTTCAATATAATAGCAGCACTTCCTCTGTTCCAATGATTAATGTGTATCATGCTTTCAGGCACTTGAATATCTGTGAGGGAGTATCTGTATTTGTCACAAACACCATCACCTCACATCAAATTGCCCACAGATCTAACTTGGAGCTCCTGGAGCTCCAAATCACACTTAACAAATTGAACCATTACTTCACTGCTAGCTACAGATCCCCATCAAGGTCTTCAAAGACTATGGAGAGTATCTTAATACAGCAGAGGGGTTAAATATCAAACCAAATGCTTTCTTGATAAGGGACTTCATTTACCAAAGCATTGACTGGCACATTTACACCTCTAAAAATGGGTATGTGTAGAGTTCCTCTACCTTGTTAATATGAATGCACTAGATCAAATTGTTATACTACCTGCTAGAGACTCTAATATCCTTGACCTAATAGTTACCAACTTAGCCCCAGCCACACCACCACATACCTCCTAATCCCTAGCTTAATGTTACTGTCACTCTTCTTATATACATGAAGAAGATGTTGAGGCTTAAGTGTTCATTTAAGTAGTTTATTGAATACAATCACATCAGGGTGGATAACAGAACATTGAACTTAAACTATCTAACTAACTGACTAATTACATACTTGCATGTTCTCACTCTAGCTGCTCACTCAAAATGGCGCTCTTGCTTACACATTGTCAGTACTTACATGCACATGCTGACTCACTGGAAAGTTTCTTAAAGCTATATCACACACTCTGATCTACATCCTCCCTCTTTACTGAGCTGTATCATATAAATAATGACATTTTAATAGGCATGCAATTATCCAAACACTTCTTCCGGCTTTTCCTGGTTAGGGGTCACCACAGTGGATCACCTATCCACTCATGATTGGCAGGGGAGTTTTACAGCATTGAGTTGCCAGCCCAGTGCCCAATCTTCCACAGAAGCCACACACATGCATGCACTCATGCCTAGGGCAAATTTAGAGTGCCCAATCCACTTACAGCATGTCTTTAGGATGTGGGAGGAAACCGGAGCACCCGGAGGAAACACATACGACCACAGGAAGGACATGCAGACTCCACACAGAAGGCACCTCAGCTGAGGATTGAACCAAAGAACCTCTTGCTGTGAGGCGGCAATGCTAACCGCTCCATTACCACAGCCACCCACAATTATCCAAACACTAATAAAGAAAGAAAAACAACAGTCATGTCCAGGTTGCCATGGATCTGGAAGTAGGTTTCGAGATGCGACCTTATCTCTTGAAATAGCGATTAGGGCTGGGTTTAGCAACAAGGACAGTCATTGGGGAATCTTCTGTTTGAGGAGTCTCAGGGATTTTCTCAGGAACAGGGATTGTTGACAGAATGTTCTCTGGAACAGGAACATTGGACAAGTCACTCTGAGAACTAGAGTCTTTGTCACAGACAAGATGTTGTAACACTGGTTTGGACACTGGTAACAAATGCTTACAATTTCGTCTGAATTCTATTTCTTGTGATACCACAATGTATGATCTCAGTTCTTGACACAAACTTTTCACAAATCTGATTCGACCAGCATGTTTTAACATCTGCATCCTCACTATCTCCCATTTTTGTAAAGAATGAAGCAGTTTTCTGGTTT
This sequence comes from Protopterus annectens, assembly GCF_019279795.1. NCBI lineage: Eukaryota > Metazoa > Chordata > Ceratodontiformes > Protopteridae > Protopterus > Protopterus annectens. The sequence continues at coordinate 1,028,051,652 of NC_056731.1, read as the reverse complement.
TATCTTAGTAAGAATTCTGGGTCAAATACTTTTTCGACAGTTGGGTTTTCACTGCTTTGTTGTTCTTAGCACTAGGAACAAATAAATTACTACTGATTGGTAGTGTGGTTCTGGTTTGTCTCGACATAAGTCTCTGGGCAGGTGAACCAAGATTTATCACAAGGAATGTTTCTGAGATTTAACAAGTTGAGAAAAACAAACATCAGTGTTGTCACATATGGATTTCTCTAACAACTGTTTTGCACTTTGGACTGCGCATTCAGCCAAACCGTTGGACTATGGGTATTCAGGACTACTCGTAATATCAATAAAAGTCCCACTCTTCTGCACATTTCTTGAACTGCTGACTTGTAAACTGTGCATCAGTGTCAGAAATAACTATGTCTGGACTACCATGGACAGAAAAGTGTCTCTTCAAATTAGTAATGACAGTACTGGAAGTGAGGCTGGGAAGTAGGTCAATCTTGAACCAGTTTGAATAAGAGACTACTAACACCAAGTAATGTTGACCATTCCACTCCAAGATGTCTGTAGCTACTGTTGACCTAAGTAGTTCAGGAATCTGGCTTAAGTGAAGTGATTCTTTTTGTTGATGCAGCTTTGTACTATTACATACTGAACAAGGTAAAGTACTTTCTGAATATCTCTTGAAATAAAAGGCCAAAATACTAGACCTCTCACTCTTCTTTTGATAAAATCAGTTTCTGGGTGGCCACATTGCAAGATCTTAGCATACTCTTGTTGGAAGGACTGCAGAACAATCATCTTAGGACCTTTCATGATGATACCATTGTCTGACAAAATCTCATCTCTGTGTGGAAAATAAGGTTGCACTTCTACTGGCAAACAATATTGCTTTGAAGGCCATCCTTGACTGATAAAAAGGTTTAGGTTCTGGAGAATTGGATCTGAAGCAGTGTGAATTCTGAGTTCATCAAGACATGTGGGAGAAACATTTCTCACTTCCATAACCTCAAAATCAAGTTGCTCATTGTTATGCTGTTCTGTGTTTTTTTCTGGGTGATCTGCATAAAGTATTAGCAAGATAAAAACTTTGCCTTTTCTGTAAACAAGATTGAAATCATACTTTTGCAATTTGAGTATCATATGTTGCAGTCTGGCAAGAAATGTATGCATATGCTTCTTCAAAATAATGAGTAGAGATTGGTAACCAGTTTTGATCTGGATAGATCGACAATAAATATAATCATGGAACTTCAAACATACAAACACAATTGCCAAAAGTTCTTCCTCAATCTGGGCATACTGCATCTCAGTCTGGATAAGAGTTCTCAATGCATAGGTTACTGGTCTACCCTCTTGAAGAATGACTGCACCTAGACCAAATTTAGAAGCATCACAGGAAGGAATAACTGGTTTGTGAACATCATAGTAGCTGAGATTTGGTGGACTAGCAATATTCTGTTTCAGGACATCGAATACTCTTTGACGCTGTTCTGACCATGACCAAATTACATCTTTGTGTGTCAGCTCTGTTAACAGAGCTGAAAGTTGACTCAAGTCTGGAATGAACTTGCCGAGATAGTTGACCATGCCAAGAAAGCATTGAAGGGCTTGGGCATTGTCTGGAACAGGATCTTGAGAATTGCTGTTTGCTTGGAAGGATCTGGTCATAAACTGGAACTGATAAACAAGTGACCAACATAAGTAACCTCTTGAAGCCTGAACTTGCACTTCAGAGGATTCAGCTTAAGATTCACTTCACTTGCTCTTTCTGAACCTTTCTTGAGGTTTCTATAATGTTCAACTTCACCATTTCCACCTACTAGAATATCATTTACTATAATAGCGCATGGATTGCCATGCCATAAAAAAATGCTCTGTTGCATTCTGAAAAGACTTAATTGGCAGAATCTATCTGAAATGGCGTTCTCAGAAATATGTATCTGCCAACTGGCATACTTAATGTGGTTAACAATGAAGATTTTCGGTCAAGCAAAATTTGCCAGAATGAACTCTTTGCATCTAAAACAACAACAAAAAAACAGTGGCATTTGGCATGAGGGTAACAATCTCTTTGTGCATATTAGATGATGAGACATTTTTAATGCTTTGTTCAGATCTCTTGGATCAATATGTATTCTGATATCATCTGAGCTTTTCTTATGTGCTACTAGCATGGAGGACACAAATTTAGTAGGTTCTTTAACTGGACAAATTACTCGTAGTTGCACCATTTTGTCTAGCTCGGCTTTGACTCTGTACTACAAAGATACTGGAGCGTTCTGTGCTGGTCTAATAACTGGGCTGACCTCTGGGTCAAACTTCATAGAGTACACAACTGGTAGTTTGCCTAGTTTGTCTGCACAAATATCAGCATACTCAGAAAAAATAGTTTGGGTGAAATTTGAGCAGTTATCATTCAGGCCTACATGGTCAACTTCTTTATTAAGTGAAATCAGTCCCATTTTCAAACTGTCTCTGAGGCCTAATAATGACTGCACTTGCCTCTTGAATATGAAAAATTGCAAGTCATAGCTGCTCCCAGTAAAGTAACATGAAAGCACTACTGAGCCTTTGGTTTGAATCTCTGCAACACCATAAGAAACAAGCTTCACACACTTTTTCAAATCAAGTTGTTCTGCAGCTTTAACTCTAGCAAATGTTTCTGCTGACATAACATTGCACTTTGAGCCAGTATATACATTCAGCTGTACAGGACTCTCATTAGTCCAAACAGACAAAATACTTCATTCTTTGCCCACGAATCTACTGCATTGACTGTTTCACCAAACGCAGACACATCATCAACATAAAAAGAAGGGTCACAGCTTTCTAATTGATCAACTTGTCTCTTGGAATGCCCCCTTTTTAATAAAAGAATGTGCCTTACTTGATTTAAAAGATATTTTGAAATTATTCCACTTATTACAAGAATGACACTGCTGAACAAAAGCTAAGTACTTTTTATCTTTTGGGCTCATGATTTCAATGACAATTGCAACATTCAACTATGAAGCTGGGTGGGGGCACATGTTTTGACTTTGCTGAGTCACCCTTATGCTTCATTGAGTATGCTCTGGAATTTGCAGGAAAGACTCAAAGTTTCCCAGGGACTATTACAGGACCTGCAGTAGCTACCAGCTTGGGCCTGTTTCTTTTAACCATGTGCTGCATACTATCAACATGAGCTTTGTCACTGTGCCTTCTGCAGCTATTCTCATTTGTAAGTATACTTGTGTGATTTTCTGTAAGCTTATATATCTGACACCTTAATGACCTTATTCAATGTTAAATCACTGCCTTGAAGCAAAATCTTTCTCACTGTGTCATTATTAATACCACACACAAGTTTTTCCTTTATCAGCTCATCTCTCAATTCACCAAATCTGCACATTTTTGCCTTATTTCTGAAGTCAGTTATATAATCAAAAAATGTTTCATCAGGCTTTTGATCCTTCATGTAAAATAAGTGCCTTTCCATTGTAACATTCTTTTGGGGGTTACACATTTCTCCTAATTTACATTTTAAGCATTCAGGGTCTTCCCTTGTTTCAGCTGGTACCACTATATGGCGGTCTTCCCCCTTCAAACACAGCAGGTGCATACACAAATGGATGCTCTCTTTCAATGGCCTCTGAACCAGCTAAGTTAAGCAGAATAAATACTTTTGTATGTTTGTCTTTGTCAGAAAAAGTAGCCTGTATGAAAATATCATATGCCTGCTCAAACACTCTCCAATTTTCTGCAATGTTGTCATCAAACACAAGCTGAGCGGGTCTGCAAAATCCTACTGCCATGCCCACAAATAACAGTAAAACACAATGCAATCTCGGCCTTTGTAATTATGTATGAACATTCACACACACCAAGTACTTGTAATAATATTCAAATGCACAATAAGCTCTTTGAAATACTGTACTCTGCAAAATATGCCTTGAAATAACTGTACTTTGTGAAATATTCTTTGAAATAACTTTATTTGGTGAAATAACTGCACTGTAATACTGCACACACTTGAAAACACTTTGCATACTTCACATATTTTGAATAGCTTTAGTTAATGCAAAACAGTAGTACATAGTGAAAAAATGCTGTTTTCTTTACTTTACATTTTATGCAATGTTGATATTGTTTCAAACTCTTGCATAACTAGTTTGAATATTTTTATTAATTTGTTACAGTTTTGGATATTTCATTTAATAAGAAATTCATTTTGAGCATGTTGAGTGCTTTGTTTTATATTTGTAGCAAAATAAATCATTTAAGCAAGTTTTAGTACCTGGAATTTATTTCTGACCTGTTTTGCAAGTTGTTTGAGCAATAGGGATGATCTACTCCTATATATTCCACCAACTTTAACCGGTTGCTTCGTGGCTGTAAGTCTAGATCACATTCTGACACCATGTCACTCTTCTTATAAACATAAAGAACTTTTTGAGGCTTGGGTATTCATTGAAGTAGTTTATTGAATAGAAATACATCAGGATGGATAACAGGAATATTGAACTTAAACTATCTAGCTAGCTGACTGACTACATACTTGCATACTCACACTCTAGCTGCTCATTCAAAATGACACTCTTACTTGCACATACTGAGTAGTTAACATGCATATGCTGACTCACTGAAAAGCTTCTTAAAGGTATATCACACACTCTGATCTGCAGTTACCATCCTATCACCAGATGAAACCATCTTAGGCAAACATACTTTCATGTTCAGAAGACCTATGCCAAAGTCCAAACAATCCCCTACAAATCAACACAGGTGAGAGGGCAGATGCATTCACCTCCAATTTCTACCAGCATCTAAACAGCTGCATAGAAAACACTGTACCGATCAGCCTTAAATATAATGGCATATTCTGTAATATACCTTTGTTATTGTGCTCTAGTAATAATAAACAATATTATACAATAAGGAAAAAAATAATGAAATGTAAAGAATCTGCATCCCCCTACATCAAGGCCACAGTGAAACATGACATCAAGGAACTCAAGAGCACTATGAGAGAAAACTAAAAATATTTATTCCGTTTTTTCAGGGAATTAATGAATAATGTCCAACAATACAATGAGCATAACCAAATCAATAACACAGATTCCAGTTCAAAAAATAAAGCCAATATATTAGCAGCATATTTAGTGCTAACTTTACCTCACTTACTTACATTGTAGTACTCACTATACCTGAAAATTTAGTTTCCACTGTAATCACCTCAGAACAAGTCTTAGAATCCATATCAAAGACTAAATACAATTCTTCAGTGGGATCAGATAACATACCAGGCTGCATTACCATAAGTATTAACTATGTGCTATCAGAGCATTTACTTAAACTGTTCAATCACAGAGTTGTCTCTCATGCATCTAAAATAGTCACTGCAACTCCTCTACAGAAGAATGGCCCCTCTACAGACTCAGGTAAATATAGACCCATCAGCCTGACCAGACTTAAATGCAAAGCCATGGAACTTATCACAGCAAAACTCTTAATTATGCAGACATCACAATTTAATTAGTCTAGACCACAAGAAGTCTGATTTTGTGAAGGGTTTGACCTCTCTCTCTTGAACACAATAAACTTTTTTGGAAAGCTTAGATAGGGAGTGGGCAGGTGTCACTCTGTGTATGCTGCTTATATTTACCTGACCAAGGCTTTGGATACTATCTGCCTGCCATTATGATTGAGAATTTAGACAAACTTAATTTAAACCCCTACATCGTATGCTGGATTGTAAATTTGATCCAAGAAGTTAAAGTGGCAAGTACTGTCTCTAAATGTAAAATTTTAACTTATGGGGTACTGCAGGTATCGGTGCTGGGCCCTCTTTTGTCTGGCATTTATTTTGAAGTAATCCAAACCAATGTTCCTGAAATGCTGTTGACCAGGTTTTCTGTTGACTGCAAATTGAACAGTGGTATCCACTGTTATTAAACAGCTCCAAAAAGGGCTAGAATATGCATGTTCTAAGTAAACTGAAATTGTTCTCGAGATAAATACAAAAAAGTGCAGCATAGTAACATTCAGCAAAAAAAAAAAAGAAAAAAACCATTCCCACCTCACACATTGTAAGTGGAACTCCTCTTCATAAAGATAAATGGCCAGAAGCATTAATGCCTACATTTAGCACTGGTATCAAGCCATCCATATGATTGCACAATATTTGGTATTCATTAAACAGTTCTGCATTTGTTGCAAAGCCTCAAAACAAGGGTAAGGGGCAGAATATGCTAATGATATATACATGTTAATTAAGCAGTCCAAGATGGCAGTTATTCATGAACTTATAAAGTGAGTGAATACACTCAGTGCTCCCATTTGCACTGAAATCCAAAACTCTTTGAAATACAGGCAAGATTACACTTAGAAAAATGCTAGGGGTTCCAGCTGCCATCATTAACATATATGAGAAACAGACTTTAATTCAAGGTGCTGTCAGACGTCATCCGAGAAGTAGAGTGTTTAGACTCCATTTGACTTATGATGGACTGCATGATACAGAAATTGTATAGTGATACATGGTGGACAGGGAAACACTACAGGAAATATGCAACCCCTGCTTGCCTCACCTGAGGTTTTGGGGAAATTGTGGAGAACCCATTCCAGTGGAAACAAAGGCATATGTAGACAAGAGAATGACAGAGAATGTATTAGGGGCGTTACAAGCTTCAGCTTCTGGAATCTTACATCAACTTCAAAATGCAATGCTGCAAATATATCAGTTTCCCATGTACACCAAAGGAGAGAGCAAGAACCATGCAAGATTTGTATGCAATAGCACACTTCCTTGAAGATTTGGGAGTCATAGACCGCACACATAGAAATGAAAGCCTCATCAGGTAAACAGGGAAGGAGGTACATTTACAGGAAATTATATCATTCTAAATGGTATGGTTGTCTGTAATGCCCAAGAGATCATCTACAATATGTGTCTTGTAACCCAGGCAGTTTTAACAGCTCACATATATAGCACACCTGTGAGTTGTAAACAAAATTTGCTAGGGGTGAGTCTCCACAAGGGCAACTAGTGGGGGATACAGGTTATGCACTGGAACTTTGAATCATGCTATGCATGAGAAACCCAAATAACCCCAATGAGCAAGGATACAGTGAAGCCCATGCCCAAACTATTAATATTACACAACATGTATCTAGCCTGCTTGAATCAAGGTTCTGTTGTCTAAAAACATCAGAAGGTACCCTTCAGTACAACCCAACAACGTCTGTCCAAATACTCATAGTCTATACCATGTTGCACAAAATAATTCTAGAGAAACAGCTTCAACAAAAGGCAGGACAACAGTTCCCAGGATGACAGGCAGGGTCAGCAGCTGCAGCAGATAAAGACGAGGAGCCTGAGGGAGAACTACCAAATGAAAATGGTGCTGGCAGATGTAGGTATGCAGAATATGCCATGTCTCTGGCTACAAGGCAAACTGACTAACTAAGTGAACACTCTAAATGTATACAAATATTAAATAAAAAATATCCTTGGAAAATTCCCAAACCTTTACTTGAATATCTAATGACTGTGTGTTGTTAGCATCTGAAACAGACAACCCTCAAGGACACATCTTGGAAATACAGTATTAAAAATGAATGTTTGGAACTTGTAGGAAATAAAAAAGAGTTATATAACCAACTACTCTCATATTCAGATATTTATATGTGCTTGACCTGAAACCTTCCTCAGGTTTACAGTAAGGTCAGTATTGGTGATGATTCTGACTAGTACTGTGCATCACACATTTCAGCTGACCAATGTGCATAAACCAACATTAGCATAATTTAAACAAGTAGTGCAATAAGGAATTCTTAACTATCTTGCATGAATGCAATACTAAAAATGCAGACAGAAGTATAATGAGGGTCAACATTTATATAAGCAATCATTCACAACTGAGAAAGAACAATAAATAAAAACACGAAAGCAAGCATTAGCTATTCACCCTGTGCATCAGATATATAGGCAACCTCAAGACACAAAGAAATGT
>NC_056731.1:1028028691-1028038691 GCF_019279795.1 Protopterus annectens | reverse complement strand
ATCCTAAGAGGGTGTTGTTGGTGTGACAAGACTTAGTGCCTAAACATTTTTTTCCATGTAAGCATCGTGCCATGCTGCTTACATGGGTGTGAACATTTTTAAATTCAGTAAGTGCTGCTAAGCGGCACACAACACGGAAACTTCCATGGCATGCAAACCACCTCATAAGCAGGTGAATCCCATGCAAATGAAGCTGGTAGATCAATCCAGCAAGCAGACAGGCATCTGTTTAGACCCAAGTGTCTATAGTGTATGCAGAAAAATTCTGTGTACAGGAGTATAGACATACAAAAGGGGTTGTAAAAATGGAGATATATGGACAGAAATGTCATGCCATGTACATATGTGTGAAAATATTATCCTGTATGGGGGAAAAATTAAAGGAAATAAGTTAAATTAATTATTTTTTTCTTTTAATAATCTGGGCATATTTGTGCGGTGTGATGGAGTGCACAAATATGCTTTATAGAAAAATATAAAAAGCTGGAAAAAAAATTATATTATATGACAGAAATGTAGTACAGCACTTTGTGTGGAGTCCCTACAATGGTGCATTGGCATTGTTGCTAACATGATTGGGCTATGAAGCGATTAGTTTCCAGGCTTTTGGCATGAATACCTATGCAAATGAGGTGGAGTTACTAAATAGCAAAAAGGAGTAATCATGTCTGCATATCCCCTTCATGTAGGCTTAAACTGATGTTGCTTTTTGCACAGAATGTAGCTGACATCAGGGGTGTGCGTCCACTGACTTCTAAGCTCAGTTCAGCTTAGATGTATGTGCTTGCACAGCATGCCACCTGGCTAAGCTTGTCCTTCCAGGGCTGTGTGTCTTCTGTGTGTCTTCTAACTTCTAAGCTTTGTTTACCTTCGGTGCTTTATGTTTGCATGGCAAGCCCCTGTGCTGTGCATGTCTGAAAAATGTATTTAATTAGTTTTGACCCTTGTTTAAGCTAAAATAGAGCCATTAAATTATGGTAATTATATTGTAGGCAGGTGGAATGCATCAGACATAGCCAATCACACATTCTGCCCCTACAGCAGAGATCTACTCTGGACCATTGGATTACAGACTTGGAAATTTTAACTGAGAGAAGGTGAGGGTCTTCTGCAGGTCTGCTACACCTCTATGTGCCAGATGCTGAAGTCAATGCTGCTGCCAACACTAGCCTAGACAGAGAAGGAGACTAGTGTTCTGGCCCAGGTTAACCTTCCATGAGCTACATGAGCTGGAGATTGTAGATCACTACAGGGTGGACAGGGACATAACAGTAAAACTCACTGAGCTCTGCTGCCCTCAACTCAGGCCCTGAGCCAACAGAGGGCAATCCATTCCAGTGGAAACAAAGGTATGTGTAGCCCTTAGGAAACTAGCTAGAGTTACATTCAAAAAATCAACTGGGGACATGGTGGAGGTCTCACAGGCATCAGCATCCATGGTACTCCACCACTTCCTGGATGTCATGGTACCATATGCCAGTCAGCACATTTCTTTTCCCCTCACCACTGAGGCGGGGGCCAGTAATATGCAACACTTCTACCATGTAGCACACTACCCTGAAGTATGGTTGCTATAGATTGCACTCATGTACACATCAAGGCAGCACACAGTGAGGAGGATAGAATCTACGTCAAGCACAAGCTGTATCACTCCATCAACTACCAAGTCATGTGCAATGCCCAGGGCATTATCATGAATGTGTGTGCTGGCAGCCCTGGTAGTTATTACAACTCCCATATCTGGCATGCATCACAGCTGTACTAGATGATTGTTAGGGGGCACATCCCACCCGGCCATTTACTGGGCGATGCTGGTTACACCCTGGAACCGTAGATGATGACACCCATCAGAAATGCACACCCACCAACTGAGGAAAGGCATATTGAGGCACACACACATACTAGGAACATCATAGAGCATGTGTTTGGGCTTCTGAAGTCACGGTTCCGGTACCTCAGTATATGGGGTGGAGCCTTGCAGTACTCTCCAGCCACATGTTCACATATGTTCACAGGATGTGCTATGCTACACAATATGATCCTGTTGAAAATAGTTGCAGCACATCAGCAAAGGGAAGGGATACACAGCCCCCACCACTGTCTAGGTCACCACAGCCACAGTCACAGGACTCAGAGGAAGAATCCCCTGATGATGTCCCTGCAGGCAGACGTAGGCATGTCAGTATATCCTGGCTTTGGATAAGAGACAATGCATAACACATTCACTGATAACCTAGGGCCCTAGAAACTGACACCTTACTCCCACTCATATGCACATGTTAAAATTGATGCCAAGCAACCCACATGACCTGTACCTATTCATGTATTGGCTGTGTACTGCTTGCATCAGACAAAGTCACTCCTGAACTACAGTTCTGTCAACTGCTGCATTCGCAAGGTAAATCCCTAACCTACACACTACTTGTAAGGATTACTATAATATGGTATTGTATGCATGGATCTGCCAGATTTATGCAAGGAAAGATAGTGTACTATTTGGACATAGGCAACATCCACATTGGACTACAGTTACCCAGTCCACTGGTATGTGTTCCTTAATATTCACTAGGCCTCATGGTTGAAATATGCATTATATCAGTCAAGGGAGATGTTAAACCTTGGGGTCACATGATATCTGGACTACTGTGTATCCCAGCAGAACATGTGTTATTATTCCCCCACACACAACACAGCAGTTTTCCCAAATAACCACTTTAACAGTAGGTCATCAATGGTATATCAGCAGACCATGCAAACTCAGGGCAATAACATAGAAATCAATCACACATTGTATGTCTCACTTAATGCAGGAAAAACAATGTACATATATACGCTGTTGGTGTTGGTCCACAGTTCATGCAGTGGGATGTGATGGACATATTACTGTGGTTTGTCCACATTGTCTTGCATCTGGCTTATGTGGAGTGTGTTATGTTGTTATTTAGGTGTCCATGACATAGCATGCATTGGCAGTATATGTGAGACACAGGCCTTTGACAGATGCTTGTAGGACATTTGGTGGTGATGCAGGGCCAGCTGTGGCAGGCCATTGCATTCTGTCAGTCCTACAGTCCCAGATTGCCATACAGTATATTCCCCTGAGGTGACAGGGTAGGTGTGCTAGGTGTTCATGCCAGTACTTTCTATTAGTATTGATCAGGTGGTGTGGATGCTGGTAGGATGCTACCTACAGCTAGGGACACACCTGCATGGGACACCTGCACTGCATGCTGCATTATTTTGCTATTGCTATATACAGGTGGGGGTCATATTGTACCCAATCTCAACAGCAGAGATACGACCAGAGAGGTACCTGTGGGTGATCTTTGGGTGAGCTGGGTGCATGTGTGCTATGGACACTACTCGCATCTGATGCACATATATGCATGGGGCATTCCAGTTATGCTGGCATGTGCAGGTACATCAGTTGTTTCCCAATACATCAGTCCAACCACCTTTGTGATCTGCAAGTGTTTGGGTAGATGACACTGGTATTCCCAACTACAGGCCCAGATAATGTGATGCATACCTGTATGTACAATTCCAAGGATGTATCCATTTCACAGTTACACATTATATACTGTATGTCTAGGGTACTTTCCCCTGTGTACTGCTTGTGGATGTTGACTACCCTGACAGCTTGGGTGGCTCAGTGGACTAGGGAAGTTAGCAGGGGTGATGCTGTTGATAGCTCAAATCTCAAACTCTCTGCGTCTTTTGCATGTGAGGTATTATTATGTTGTTTTTTCCAGAGACTGTCAGTCTGTTTGTGGTGAAACTTTATGAACCTATGTCGCATATTAATTACATTAGAAGCTGGAGAGTGCCATGGACATTTTGAGTGAAATGCAGTACTGCAGAAGCAGGAACAGATGTCACTGTCTGTAACACACAAACTCCTGGACTGGAGTTCATAGGTTCATAGGTCAGTACTAGGCTATCAGCCCTAAGGCCTATACAAACCTAGTCATAACAATTCCCTGGATATTTCTTCCCACAATACTTACTTCCCTGGAAACCTGTCTAGCAGAGTGACTGATGTGATCCCCAGGGTGAATTTCCTATCTCCCATCCAATTGTCGTGGTTCCTTTGGAAGAGGGCCAAGGAGCCGCTTTCCTTGACATGTATGGGCAGTCTATTCCAGAGTCTGGGGAGTCTCTGGGTCAAGAACCTATCCCTCCAGCATGTTTTGTTTATTGTGATAACAAGGTTTAGATCCCTGGAGCATGTGGCTCTGAGGGACTGGGGATTTCTTTAAGTGGAACATGTCCAACAGCTCAGGGATTGACATAGCCTTGTATGTTAAGCAGAGATCGCCTCTGAGTAAACGATATGCCACAGAGTATAGCTAGAGTTTTTTTAGACGGTCAGCATAGGACATCTACTTTAGGCCTGTGATTCTTTTAGTGAGGTATTTCTGCGGCCTTTCCAGTTGTTGCAGATATCTTGTGAGGTACATACCAAATGGGGCATTGTACTCTATAATGGGTCTAATGAGGGATGAATACAGTGGGACAATGACTTCCTTTTTTCTGGATCAAAAGCCCTTACTAATGAGGTGTGCCACATAGAAAGATTTCTTCACTGTTGTGGCAATGTTGTTAAGGTGAGACCACTGTCCACCTGTGTCCATAGGTCTCTCATCACACTTTAGGTGTTTAGTGTACTGCCACCTATGTGGTAATTCATGGGTACATGTTTTTTCCCAAAGGGGATAACTATACATTTCTTGACATTAAGCTTGAGCCCATGGCTCAGACACCAAGCATCTGTTTCTGTAAGTCTCTTTTGTAGAATATCCACATCATTTGGGGATTCAATAATGGCTCACAGTTTGCAGTCATCTGCAAACTTTATTATCCGGAGTCACTTAGTGTTGGCCTGTATTTCAGAGAAGTAGATGCCAAACAAGAGCTGTCCCAGGACTGAACCCTGAGGCATTCCACTTGCCACTTGTCTGGAGCTGGATTTTGAGTTGGCTACTTTTACAGTCTGGGTTCTGTCAGTAAGCCAGTTGGCAAACCATCAACTGATGTAGGGATTTATTCCCAGCTTAGTAAGTTTATCTATGATTCCAGAGTGGGCGATGGTGTCAAAGGCCTTGTTGAGGTCCAGATAGGCTGCGTGAACCACCTTACCCTCGTCCAGAGCTCTGGAGACTGATTTGAAGAAGTCAGTCAAGTTCAGGAGACAAGATCGGCCCTTCACAAACCCAAACTGGGTGGGGTCCAGTGTTTGAAGGTTGCCAATATCTTTGTTTATAAGTTCCATGATAAGTGTTCCATGCTCTTGCAGATCAGGCTTGTCAGACTGATGGGACAGTAGTTCCTGGGATCCAAGGTGGATCCCCCCTTGTGGAGTGGGATAACTGTAGCTGTGCACCACTCAGTGGGCACATTGCTTGAGGTGAGGCTATGATTAAACATGACACTTAGGTGAGGTGCCAGTTCATTTTGTAGTTCATGTAGTACATAGCCTGGGATGTCATTTGGTCCCATGGATGCTGTATTCCTAGCTTTGGAGAGTGTGGTTTCTACCTGTGTGGCCATGATTACCGGAATTTGGAAATACTTTGCTATTGAGATGGGCCCTTTAGAGGGTGAGAGGGGGATGAAGTTGGCACTGAATCAATCTGCCAGGATATTGGCAATGTCCTTGGGTTCAATATATTTAATGCCATTCTTTTGTAGCTCAGAGCAGATCTGAGCATTGCCATTTAGATTTTTGACATAACTATAGAATGCCTCGTGGTTGTCTCTGGAATCTTTGGCAATTTTATTTTCATAATTAGCTTTGGAAGATTTTATGAGGGATCTCAGCTTCTTACTGAAGCTGTTAAGGGAGTTTTTTTGCATCCTGGGATTTTCCTCTTTTCTGCAAAAGTTTCATCCTTCCGTTGTATAGTTTGTTTATGGCAGGGGACCACCAGATTGCCTTCCTTTTTTTGGAAGAGAGTGTCTTGGTTCTATTTAGGATGGCACGTTTCATGCATGAGTGGATGTGCTTGTACAGTGCCTTAATATAGGATTCAGCAGTCAACTTTCAGCTCCCATCTGCATGGGTGTCATGACGTTTGCCACTTCTGACTTGAGTAACATGAAGTTGGCTTTGGAGAAGTTTTTTACGAAGGTTTCCTTACTGGAGGGTGGGGGTGGGATGTGGATGTCAAGGATGATTTGCTTATGGTCAGACCTGACCAATGAGGGGGTCACCAGTGGTGTGGAGCATCTATCTCCCATGTTGGTAATGACAAGGTCTAGGATATTGGAGCCCCTGGTGGGACTATGGATTAGTTGATTCAGGGTGCTGGAATTTATGAATAACAAGAACCATTAGGAAAAGGTGTTGGTACCCAAGTAGTTTTCCCAGTTAATGGCAGGGTAGTTGAAATCACCCAGTATTAGGCTGTTTGGTTGTATCTTAATATTTTCCAGTATGTTTAGAAAGGTGTAGTGAGAATCCTGGGGCATGCTGGGGTATCTATAGCAAGCTACACTTTGGATTGCAGTCTTACCTAGTGTTAGTTGCACCTGGAGAATTTCAGATGCATTGTGTTGGGCAACTAGCCTAGAGGTGTGAATATCCTTGGTGAATATGGACACTCCTCTACCTTTAGTGTTTCGGTCTTGGTTTAGTGGCCGAAAAGTGTGGTAAGAGTTGTAGCCTGGTATTGCAGGGGTGCTCTCTGGAGCCTTGAACCAGGTCTCAGTTACTGCACAGATATCGATGTTCTCCATTTTCAGGAGTGCCTCGAGAGAGTGCATTTTGAGATTTAGACTTCTAGCACTGAGTAACATTACTTTCAGATTTTGCATGCTTGTATCTGTTATGGTGGTGGTTTTGTCCTTTGAACCATGCCTAAAAAGGCACTATATTGGTGGCAAGAGCTTTAGCCAGTAACCTGAATCACAGGGGCGACAGGTTCAGACCATCTCTGACAAAGCATCGTGGTTTGTCGATCATGTTGTCCCAGGCAGACAGATACTGGATCCCCTTTGAATGACACCAGAAACTTAGCCAATTGTTGAAGTCAATAATTTTGTCCTTATACTGTGGTATCAATGTGGGCGAAGGCAGGATGCTACTCAGGGCTAGGGTCATACCTGCCTGGGCCACATAATCAGAGAGCTCTCCCATGTCTCTTTTCATGTAGTCCAGGGAGGTGCTTCTCAAGTCATTCACTCCAACACAGACAATGACTTGTTGTGGAGTAACTTGAGTGCATGTGTTATGTGGCAGATCCTGGCACCCGACTGTAATTTTCTCCTTGCTCAGCCTGGTGAGTGGGACATCAGTGTGCCTGACTATAGAGTCACCTATGACTAAAGTGTTGGGTGCTTTGTTGGTAGGTGTGGCCTTGAGTTACTTTACAAGTACTGACAGTCCCTCTGGGCATCCCCATACAGTTAGTTGAACTGAGTGTAATCCTTTTGCCCCTTGATCAAAATGACTTGTCTTGTATACTTATGTCTATACATGCATATATATAGTTATACATATCCGTCTGTCACTGTCTCTGTCCCACATACATAATATATCCATCTGTATGTTTTGCGAAACAGATATCTAGCTATATATATATATATATATATATATATATATATATATATATATATATATGTGTGTGTGTGTGTGTGTGTGTGTGTGTGTGTGTGTGTGTGTGTGTCCCACTTCCAAATAACTGAGAGTCCCTCATTGGCTATCACATTTCAATGATTATGCACTTTTTGGCCCTGTAAGTTGCTGCTGGCTTCCAAACTGCCCTCTTCTACAAGGATTGATGATGTCATCTACCTTAAGATTACCAGCTTCCATTGTAGCATCTGATTTAAGCCATGGTACATGCAATACGTATTGTGATTTATAGTGTGTAAGATTAGAAATGTAGAGGTTCAAATCTTACTGCAGACCACTTTGTGTGTGTGTGTTCATGTCCATATGGCATAAGTATGATCACCTCAGTAACTTAGAAAGACATAGGGTTTTGTAGACTCCAAATGCCTGACCACAACTAGGCCTGCTGATGTCATCAAGCATAATACGTCCTAAACTGATAGTACTATCAGACATGAGGTATGTTGCACGCATCACGTACTGTGATCTATAGTGTCTACCATTATAAGCTAAGTGTTCTTTCTGCATACATCTGCCTTGCTTTATGTGTGTACTGTGTTGTGTCCTGTAAGCAGCAACTGGAAGTGGTGCTATCCTCAATGTAGCCATGTTTGTGTGTGTGGCTGTTAGGGCAATGTACATCAGCTTATGGAACCATAAGATGTTTGAACTTCACTAGTGTAATGGCCATACAGCCATCACAATCATAGACAACTGTATAACCTTATTTACATGACAAGCACATATTGCCCCAGTCCAAGAGGGACACAGGCAAAAGCCCTGTGTTGAAATGATGGTTGCCCAGCCAGTCATTCAGATGACATGTGCTGAGGTGCACTGACCTGCTCTACTTGCCATTAGGCAGGGGTCTGTTTTAAAGGTGGGTTAAAGTCTGCTAGACAAATCTCTCCCACCAGCATGTATTACTAATGTCACATACTAGGTTAATGTCCATAGAGTGATTAATCCCTGTCCTATGTCAACTACAGGCATGCAGCATTTACAGTCACGCACTGTCACACATTGCATCATATGCAAGGCAGAAATCACGAAAGCAAGCATTAGCTATTCACTCTGTGCATCAGATATATAGGCAACCTTAAGACACAAAGAAATGTTCAAAGGGCATGGCACAGCATACCTCTCAACCTCTTAACACAAGATATCTGGACAAAGCTTAAAATAATGGTTGAGGGGGGGCAAAGGCCCCAAAAAAGGGCAGATAGTAAATGCTGCTCTTATAAGCTTAGAATGCTGCTAGAATAATAGGAGTTGTGTTAGCATGCATTTTCTGAAGGTTATGAAGTCTGAAATTGAAATATATGTCATTATTCAGTGACTTCAATCCTCAGTGATTTTACAGAAAACCACAAATTTTATGAGGAGCAGAGCAGAAATATGAGGCAAAAATCTGGGCATTCTGCAAAAATCTGGACAGATGAAAGTTATGTGGCACAGTCATCAGCACTTGTAAAGGGTGGTGTTGGGGATACAGAAGGAAAAGCTTGATACCAAATGAGTGACTGTGTAACAAACAATTTATTCAATAAGTATATGATTGTCAGGGCCAGTAGCAAGATATCTATATCAGTCAACTGTGTGTGTGTGTGTGTGTGTGTGTGTGTGTGTGTGTGTGTGTGTGTGTGTGTGTGTGTGTGTGTGTGTGTGTGTGTGTGTGTGTGTCTGGTGTGTGTGAGGTGGTATGTATAAGTTGTTGTTGAATGTGTGTGCATATGCATGAATGCAATGAAGCACTGTGCTAGCACTATGTCCTAGGGGTTCCTATTACATTATCGAAGTCATGAAACACAGAACACTACAAGATCAAACTTATATGTTCGATGTTTCATAATTTTGAATATGTAAAAAAAAATAAAATAAAAACAAAAAACATAAATCAACTGTTGTAAGCAGGGGGGCAAGCCCCCCTGCACCCCCCACACCCCCCGCTCTTTAAATATACTAACTCCGAGATCGCACTATAGTGCAGAAAGGGAATATTTCCCTTTACTGCACTGTAGAGTAATCTTGGAATTGGTATATTTAAAGAGCGGGGGGTGCAGGGGGGATTGCCCCCTTGCTTACAACAGTTATTTAACTGTTGACCTTTTTTTTTTTTCCTTTTTTTTTTATTTCGAATTGCTGAAACTTCGATTAACTGTGTTCAATGTTTACAGTTTTGAAGTTTCAGCAATTCGATAACATAATAGGAACCCATGTCCTAGCATGTCAGACAAGTGTAAGCCATGCATGATGCAGTAGTCAATTCAATGTTGTTTCTCCTGATCATGAGATTTACCTCTGGCAGGAGTTGAATTGCTAATCCCATGACTCTGGCTAGAAATCAGTGTGCTACCTGAATGTAAGCAATGTCTGCTGAATGAG